>NW_023362308.1:0-31633 GCF_001411555.2 Juglans regia
AAGTATGTCATATTAAGTATGTCATCTGTTATATGTATTTCATCTCACGTAATATTCACTGTCACATGTTACGCCATGTTAAGAAATGTTGTCTATTATATGGTATGCCATGTTACGATATGTTGCATGTTACATGTATGACATGTTATGAAATGTTCTCTATTACATTTATGTCTCGAATTATGTCATGTCTGTCGTCTTAGTTCATGTCACGTTATGCTACGTCAGGACTTCTGTCTTTTATGTCACGTTCATGTTACGTCACGTTACGAAATGTCATATATGCCAGCTAAGTTATTCATGTCAATCACGACCCTAAGATCTAGGATGGGGTAATATCCTAGTGGAACTCCTTTGTTCACGCTGGAGAGTCTAAATAGGTGTGAAAATCCCTGGGTTGACGAAGTACAGTCAACAGGTTGCGAATGGGGCCTAATTAGCTGGTCACCGGAGCGCGCTATGCACTAATGCCGATGGTGCCACACATTATGTTACGTGTGTCCACAACAAGTGTGGCACAAACAAATAAGTCATGGGGCCACAACAACTGTGGAGCATGAAGTATGGGGCCACAACAACTATGGAGCATACACTACGTGAGACACAGCAATTGTGACACGTAGAATATGTGGGGCCACAACAACTGTGGAGTACATATTAACGCACTCACAGCTGGTATAGAAACCTGTGATGTGATGCGGTAATCGGCAGGGACACACGGCTCAAGGGGACCTGTATAGCACCCATATGGTCACTTTAATGATTAAGGCTATTGAATAAGATTCAAAGTTCATGCATTTCACGTTCAAGTCATGTTTCACGTTATGTTATGTTCAAGTTTACGTTCACGCAATCATGGTAATCCCATGAGACAAGAATATGTTTTAAGTTCATGTTATGTTATGTTCACGTTTACGTTATGTTCCAAGTTCACATTTATGTTATGTCATGCTCATGTTATGTTTCAAGTTCATGTTCAAATTATGCATGTTCACGTTCATGTTCTGTTTCAAGTCCATGTTATGTTCCAAGTTCACGTTCATGCTTTGTTTCAAGTCCATGTTATGTTTTAAGTCACGTTCATTCTAAGTTTCAGTTTCAGTTTAAGTTATGCCAGTTATGTTAGGTTGTATGTCAAGTTATGCTATGATTACTTATGATTTGATTATGCATTCATGTCTTTATTGCCATGCATGCATCATTAACCTGTGAGGAAGTTTCCTGTTAACTTGCTGAGATTTGTAATCAAATCTCACTGTGGTAGTCCCAACTACCATTCCCCCGAATGGTAGATTTTGTTACAGGATCTGAAGGAGAATCGAGAATCGACCAACTGGAAATGATCGACTAAACAATGGTGTGACGTAGATGGTAGTACAATAGTTACCTCATTACTACTTGTATTTATGGTGTTCAATCTCCAACACTCTTTTGATCACAACCATTTTGGATTAGTGTTGTGATCTCTGTTGTTTAGTGCGTTATTATGTATGAAGTATGTTTTAAGTATTTGGGATATTTCAGTTTGGTGCATAGTATTGCTAAAAAAAAAAAATTATCCGCTGCAAATATTGCATAATGCTAGATGCATATTAGAAATATTGCATCTTATATATCATGAACGGGAGCTGGTAACCTTGTGTTGCATGTCTCGACGCTTCAAATGTCCGTCCGATCCCAAGTGGAATTTGGGGGCGTCACAGCAGGGGTAGTTTTGGCATGGGCTTACTGTGCTGATTATGAACGTGCGGCTAATCAGGGCTGACGAAGAGTGTTCGAACAACGGTTTGTGGTTGGCTGGGTGGTTTCCCATTATGCAACGGGGCTGAAAAATTGAGGGCACGAGGAGATTTTCTTACTCTATTTTGGGGTGTCAAAAACAAAGGGTGATGGTGGCTTGTGTCTTCCTTCATGCAAAGGAGATCTTGTTTGAGGCAGTGGCTGGAGGCAAGGATCCTCTTGCGTTACAATGAACTGCTGATTTCCGTGCGTGGAGTTGCAGTGGCTAGGTTGTGGCTGCTTGAAGGTGGTGATGCAACAGTACGAAACCGTGAGAAAAGTGAGAAAATTAAACCGGCTATTCTACCTTTTGGTAGAGGATGATGAATGTGGGGGTTGAGGAGCAAAGATGGCTACTGCAGCATTGGTTCATTGGCAACTCCTTGTGCAACAATATATCTTTGCATCAGTAAAAATATGGTACCTTAGGGTAGAGAAAGAAAACCACCGAGTGATCTTGTGCTTGTGAGGCAAGACAAGTATTGATGAACATATATATATATATATATATATATATATATATATATATATATAAAATAGAGTTTTAAAAGTTCTCGACTTGATCCCAATACAACACATTATATTGAGGTGTCTTGTATATCATTGATCAGCTAATAGTACTTGTTCTATTACAAAATTTGGGAATAATTTCTCTATTTCAAACATATCTTATATATTAATAAATATAATAACACCGTATTATTATGCCTAAGTTCCTCATCAAAGTAAATAAATACTTAATCAAGAAATTTGGTTCTCTCTACCCATGCTTAAAAAAATCACAAAACTTATGAAAAAGTATTAAGAACTAATTTCAAGAAAAAAAAAATACATTTTTTCTCAACAAGTAGAGATCTCAAAAGTTATGTGAAATAAAGAATCATCTCAAACATACACTTGAGCGCAAAGTTATGCCCTTTTAATGTTTTAAAAGCTTTTAAGGAAAAATCATACCGTTTGCTTTTGAGGGAAAACTAAATCTGCATATATCACTATTTTAAGAAATGTAAGTTTTTCTTCAACAATTGTTTCTCTTGAATCACATGTTTTTCTATTTTATACGATTTTAAATATTATTTAATTATAAATATATTAATAAATATGGTTCTTAAAAAAATGAATTTTTTACGTATTGCACATTTGATTTCTGTAATTTTCGAGAAGAAAAAATGAGTCCCAAATCAAAATATTTCTCAAATCAAAGTATTTCATACATGTAGTTCTTAACATATGTTTCCATACATGTTTCATGTATGACTAATATCAAGAAAAAAAATTACATTTTTTTCTCAATTTGTAGATATCAAAAAGTTATATATGTGCATGAAATAAAAAACTGCCTCAAGCGGACAGTACTTGAGCGCAAGGTTATGCCCTTTTAAAGTTTTAAAGGTTTTAAGGAAAAATCATGCCTTTTGCTTTTGAGGAAAAATTAAATATGCTTATATCATTATTTTTAAGAAATTTAAATTTTCTTCAATGATTGTTTCTCTCGAATCTTATGTGATTTTAAATATTATTTAATTGTAAATCAATTAATAAATATGTTTCCTAAAAGAATAAATTAATTTTTACTTACTTCATATTTGATTTTTGCAATGTTTTGAGAAGAAAAAGAAGAGTACCAAATCAAAATATTTCTCAATAACAAATCTTTACACATATGGTTCTTATAAGCAGTACTTCCTAACATGTGTTTCCATACATGTCTCATGTGTAACTAGTTGTCACGTCTATTTTATAAACCATTATCAACAAATTTAAACCATTAATTTGTAAAATTATAACAGTCTCGGGACATTAAAATTGGAGCATTACAATTAAATGTAAGATACAGAAGACCTCCTGATCTCCTTATTACCATTTTATTCTCAAAATTATATATGTCGGAAAGTATAAAACACATTAGGGTTATTAATTTTTTTTTTTTTTTTGTTTTGAGTAAACCGGTGTTAACCTTCATTAAGAGAGGACTTACAAAATTGATTTGAAAAACAAATCAATTACAATCGTTAATATCTTCCCAGTACACTTTCGTGACTGACATGGTCTAGTCCAGACAGTAAATCTCTAAAGACCTAGATCTTTAGAGAAAATACCACCTCTGTCCACGACAGAGATTACAAAGCCCCATACCCCGTCTAAGCAAGGTAAGGATATACCAAACCCCGTCAACTCGGAGAGGGGACTAATACTCCATTCGGACCAAAGTCCGAAGGTGCTAATTTTTTTAAGATTTTTATTAACCTAGAAACTACATTACACAAAGAAAACTACAAAGAAAAGCACTGCAACAAAAGAAAATGGAACACAGAGGCTGCTGTGGCGCGTGCAGTACACGCGCCACTCTGGGTACTTTCTTTTTTCTTTCTCCATCTTTCAAGTAGCTATGTGAAGAACATTGAATAACTTATAAGCAGATAGACATCCTTATCAACAATTAGTTCCTGTTGCGTAATTTATTTAGTTTACTATAGATACCTATTAACCCATTTAATTGATGGGTTTTGTTAAGCTTGACTTATTTTTTACTTAAATGTCTTGAAAAGAAATCGCATAACATAAATATATTTATATGATCAGTTAGTAACCTTCTATATATATACCCATCATATATGAATTAAGCTCTAAAAGGTTTATAATCTTTTAGGTTTTCAAATTCCTAACTTTTTATCCACCCATATCAAAACGAAATGTAGTTTTTCTAATGTAAAGATAGTCTGCCTCTATGCATAAATCCTTGGGTAGGTAACTCTTTCTTCAAATATTCCAATAGATTGAAACTCTAAACAAAAATAACCACGATTGTTTTTAGAAAATCCTTTCCATTTCTAGCTCATCCGGGTTGATTCTAATTGAAAAACTCACAACTTTCATTATCAAAAGACTTAAGTGACTTGGTATGAAGCGGAACTTCGAGCCTTAATTGTGGGTGTGGGTGTTTGTAAGGAGTTGGGTTATACACGTGGAGTTAGAATGTGATTCCAGTTTGGTGGTTAATTGGCTAAAATGTCAAAGATGTTCAATATGGTATTTGTGGGATTTTTAGGAAGAGCTGCTAACTAGTTTACAAGGAATAAATTTTACTATTGGACATCAATTTAGAGAAGGTAATTGTCCTGCAGATGCTTGGCTCGTTTAGGCGAGCAAGGCCTGAATATGAGATTTAATTCTTTCGCTTCTATACCTCAGTACGTAAAAGGCATGAGTCGATTAGACAATGTAGGACTTCCTAACATTTGTATCTAGTTTCTTTTGGGTTCTCAGGCCTGTTTAGTTTTTCTTTATGTTTATGTCGTTAAGTAGGATTGGGATGTTTTATAGGCATGTTTAGTGGTTATGGTGTTTTTTGGTTTCTTTGTTTATGACTTGCTTGTAATCACGGTATTCTTCCACCATATGTGAGGGTTTATTAATAAACTTGGGACGGGGCTGCTATGTGGGTGGCTACCGGCTCTTCTTAAAAATTAAAAAAAAAAGAAAAGAAAAGAAAAAAAAAAAAAGTGACTTCGTACACTATATTCGTTGTTGAAGGTTTCACATTTTCTCTTTCAACTTTGCGTATGGATCGAGACTTTGTGTGTTTTCATAGGTACTGTAGCTTTCATTTTTTTTAAGTCTAGAAAGTCCTATAATGGATCTTTTCTATGGCAACTGTGGTACTTTTATATTTTTCATTGTCTAATATTGTGTAAATTAGTCCAAAATTTTGTATGATGGATGTAGCAAATTAACGTGGACATTTTCTTGATATAGTGAAAAATATTTTATGATTTCATATTGCATTGTCATTTGATTATCTTGATTATTGTTGTCTTTGGACATTTTTTAAAGTGTATGGTGGGTTATGCGAAATAATTTAAAAGAGGTATAGTCAATGGGACAAAGGGCGACAGAACATTCCACACCTCCAAGTTTGTCATCCAAAGGTGCAACCAAAGCCATACGGCAGTACAAGAGTTTATATAAGTAAGGCACACTGTCAGTCCAGAAATGACTCTACATAGACTCACAAGCAGGAGACATATATCCTCCGCTTGGTAAGTGTTATTTGTAAGATTTGAATACTAAACAATTATATATTACATATAGTTATGATTGATGATATGAACGATGACAATGTCTTCTCCCATTAGTTTTTGCTTAGTATCACAAATATGAAAACAGATTCATGGAATTTCTAGTGAGCAGCTGCTATATGCAGATAAGTTAAGGAAAGTGGAACTAATTCCTAAGCAGTGCAAGGATGGCCATATGGCACCTTCATGTGAGAATGGGAAGGTCTATAGTCGCAAGGTGACATGGATTGTTAAACACCATGCAAAGATGATGCATAATAGTTGGAGGTTTGTCGAGGACAATGAAAGAGAAGAGTTATTGAATCGTGTTCGAGTGAGTGATCTGGTATATTTTCTATATTTATTTTCCAACACGCTTTGTGAGGAATTTTGAATTAGAGGGCTAACATGAATATCTGTATCTTTAGGCAAGTTTTGTTTTAGATTGGAATAAGTCAAATAACTAAGAGGTTGTGAGGTTTAATTTGCAAAGTTTAATTAATTCAAACAACAGCTTTGTGTTAGAAGTTCTTTAGACATGCATAAACTCTTGCTATAGGTGCTATGATTGTAGACCAAATGGTATGAGAAAAGTTTTACAAGCGATCAACATCCATCACATTTTACTTAATCAAAGAAAGTTGATAGCATGATATCTACACACTATTAAGAAGAATGAATATTTCTTAATGATGTAGTGAAACAATTTGGGTTCCTTGGTGGTGATAAAATCTTGAATCTCCTTGTTCTATGCTTGATATGTGATTGTTGGGTATAAAATGTCTAGCCAAAACTAGGTTAATATGGCCAAGACGCAGATAAACAATACAAAAAGTTCAAAGTCATTTGTAAGGCTTACATTAGGAGGATTGGATAATTATATTATACCTAAAATATCCATGAGTAAATGTTTGTCTTAGACATTCTGCAACAAGTTAATAAATACAAACCAGAAATAGAAAGGTACGAGGACAAATGTGCAAAGTTGACAATTGGGCTACTGCTATGATGGAGAGTGAAAGATCAAACGTTAGGTTTGAAGAAATGGAGCTTCAGAGAGACACCGAAAGGGATCCAATGAAATATTATCGTTGCATATATTCATCTGCAATAGAAAAACAAAAATTCTACTTACAACTGGTTTGGGGAACCTCGGTGTCACCGTGTCCTACGTGGCACATTTCAAAAACGATGTCGTTCTAATTTAATTAAAAAACGGTTGAATCCCCTCCATCATCCCCCTCCATCCCCCGAATTTGAATCCCCCTCCATCTCAATCGAAACCCTCATCCCCCTCCATCCTAGTCGAAACCCTCATCCCCATTCCCATCGTCTTCGATTCTCTTCATCTTCTCGATTTCCAACGTCTTCCCCACGAAGCCAGCCTCTTCATCTTCCCCACGAAGCCAGCCTCTTCGTCTTCTCCATTTCAAAGAGTCTCTTCGTCTTCGATTTTGCTCCCAAGAGCCAATAGCCACGAACCCAGCAACCCACAAACCCACCCGTCGGCTTCGTCTTCGTGTGTCTTCATCTTCTCCACGAAGTGGGTCTTTGTCTTCGATTTCGCTCCCAAGAGCCACAAACCCCTTTCGTCTTCCCATAGAGCACCGAAACCCTAACCCTCAAAAATCAGGTTAGTTTTCTCCTTTCTATGTGTTTTAATTTTAGTTTCTAACATACATTCTATCGGTATGGTATAAAGGACTTAGCAATCTATTTTTGAATCTTAGTTCTCGGTATCAACTTTTTTATCTCTTGCTCTGTATTAGCTTGTTTAGGTTATTTGTTGGAGTTCCCCTCCTCCTCTGCTGTATTATTCTTTAGTTAATATAATTATTATCATTTTATCGTCCACACCATTGTCATCCTTTCCAATGTTGTCATCACTAGTTACTATCTAACAAAAAATAAAGAATTACTTCCTTCTTTAGAGATATGAAAACGGCAAAAAATATATGCTTGGTTTTAGATCTCCCCTTTGGAATTTACATATGCCAGAGCCTATTATTTGCCTTACCTCTCTAAGCGAGTATAGATATGACATTTTTTGTAATAGGTTGTTTAAGAGAACTGGAATCGCTGAGCTGTGTAATTTTAAGCCACTAATGAATTCATATTGGACCTCTTCTTTGCCAAGTTCATTGTTGGATTAGATAGACATCACTTCTTTGCATGCAGTCTACACTCTATATACTAAATTGAGGTCACCGCTATGATATTTTTTCCTAAAATAATGTGTGAATACTTATATATGTATAACATGAGATAATGCATATGCTTGTCTTAGAGAGTTGGACGTGCTAAAAAATTCATGCCAACGATTGAGTATGTTGTAATTCTTAAGCAGTGTCTAGTTCGAATTTATAGTCACCCTGAGTTTTCCTTTAGTAACTCATGATCCATATCGTATAATTTGCTTTTGTGTGGCTCAACCTTGAAGGAGAATTTCTTTACTGCTTTTCCTGATACGACACTAATAGAACACTTAGTGTTTGTCGCCTACTAAAATAATTGTCATTCCCGCGGAAATAAGTGTTTTTTTCAAAGGAAATGGGCATTAAGAATTTGCTTGGTGATGCCAAATTATCTCTCCTCTTGCATTGAAAAACTTTACTTTTCTTATGATTGAACTTGTGCTTGTGGTAAAGGTTAAGACCAACGTTCCTGCTTAAGACTCTTGATGCATTGAACCACTATTAGTATAGATGGTAAACAGGTATTATCGATTCCATTTTTTGTGAAAATTGAATAGACATAGCAGTGTTGTGAAAATTGAATAATCTTGATGTGATTTGAGACGGTTCTCTGTTTTTTCTTTTGACACTGAGAGTTGGCACCTTTAATTTTTTTTCGTATATTAACTGGCATTTGTAGGCCTAATATCACTTACATTCATAGAAGTGTCTCAACAAAAAACGTTGAACGTTTTTGTCGTTAGTACTAGTTCCCCTTTTTCAGTATATTTACTTTCTTAAACTTGACTAATGCTCTTAGCATTTTTGCTACAGTTGATCCATATTGCATAATTTGCCTTTGGGTGTGGCTCAACCTTGAAGGATAATTTCTTCACTGCTTCTCCTGATACAGCACTAATAGAACACTCAGTGTCTGTCGACTACTAGACACTTGAGAGGTGTCTAGTAGTCTGCTACTTGTCATTTTAGGGTTTGTCTTACCTTTTATTTTCCTAACAAATTGACATTAATTTACATTAATTTCTAATTTGCTTTATTAATTTACCTCAATGTCTAATTTGCTTTATTATGCCTACAGACAAACACCATGCGACGTGTACAATGCCAGCCAACTCCTTCTGCTCTCGACCAATCAGTGTTCCATAATGCTCGGGCTCAGCAACTATACACTGAAAAGTTTTCCAAGCGCACTCCCATTATTGAGTGTGAGGTCAATCTAGGTGAGCTTGAAGAGACTATACTGCCACATATCTTTCGATCTCGCCAATGGGTATCATTAACCATTGGTCTCCCCCCTCCGTCTGTGGAGTTGGTCTGGCAGTTTTACTCAAACATTCATGCTATGTCACCTGATTGTTCCTTTGACGTCACTCTCCAGAATATCCAAATCCGAGTCAGTTCAGGCATGTTAGTTGATTTGCTTAACGCCCCTTGTGTTACCGAGGCCCCATATCCGTATGCCAGCACCTCTGGTCCTAGCAACCCTGCTATCTACGCCTGCTTGTGTGGATATGAGAATGCTTGGGATGGTTGGACACCCATTCCTACCAATAAGTTCTCCCCTAACTATCTTCTTCTTAGTAGGGTCATCCTTACTAACCTTTACCCAACCAACCATCATAGTGATGTCAGCCTTGACAGAGCCACCTTACTTTATGCACTGATCGATGACGTTCCCATCGATCTGGGAAGTCATCTTTGCAAGGTCATTTTAGAGGCTCATCAATCCAATAAAATTCGGACATGATTGCCTTTCACGAGTCTTGTCACTAGCATTGCTTTGTTTCACTCTGTTCCTATTCCAGAGACAAAGCCTAGCATCCCTCTGAAGACTCCAATTGGTCGTCAGACCATTTAGCTCAGTCGTGCACAAATTCGTCAATTCCCTTTTGATGATGAGGATCCTGCACCCAGTTCACAACCTTCCCATGCAACACCATCAGGTTCTTAGCCATCTAGCTCAAGACCATCCACCCTTGCACCAGATCTAAATCAGTTGGGAATACAAATGGTGCTAGATTGTTTGAGCCGCATCCAGACTCGTCTTGACCACATCGATAGTCGCATCGATAGTCGTCTTGATCACATCGTTGCTGGTCTTGAGCACATCGATAGTCGTTTGGAAGGTCATCTACATCGCATTGAGGATCATCTAGATACTCGCATTGATAGTGTGGATGCTCATGTAGATGGCTTACATACTCATCTTGAGCGCATGGATACTCGATGTGAGAGTTTGGTATATCGTTTTGATATCATGGGTGGCCGATTTGATATGCTCCAAAACACGGTCCTATGACGCTTGAAGGAAATGGAGGAAGTTTTACTAACAGATTGTTCTGAGGATGATGATGGGAATGCGAGTACCGTTGGGCACGCTGCGTAACCTCCTCCAGATGCTGGTCATTGATGTTTTTATTTATTTGTCTATCATAGGATACAGGTGGGTGGGATATGTTGTACAGGTCATGAAAATTGTATTTTTCTTTTTACTATGTTCTATGTAAGTACCCCTTGAAGAACTTCAAAGAGCTGGATATAACCAAGTCAAAGAGCAAAATCATTATCACTGTTGATGGTTATATCTCATGTCTATTTTGCAACAGCTTTTTTAGCATGTGAGGGTGAGCTTCTTTTGCTCCAAATTATTGTATGTCTTCAATTAGCCTCCACAAACCCTTGCCCCTTCTGAAAAATCTAATAATAATGGTAATTGTAAAGTTAACTATGATAGTATCAAGAAAAAACACATAAAATAAATGGAAAGAAACAACATTTGGAGGGGAGGGAGATAGTTATCTTAACCATTAAAAAGACATTTTTCTTACTAGGATAATTATGCACATGAACATGGAGAACACAAAATTAGAGAGCTTCGAGTGAACCTGGATATAACCAAGTCAAAGAGTCACGCTAGATCCTTGCTTGATCTTCACTCAAGCTTGAGCTATTTAAAGCTTGAGCGAAGATCAAGCAAAGATCGAGCATGAGTGTTCTGGGACTTTTCAAGTCACGTTGAACCTGGATATAACCATGTCAGAGAGTCACGCTAGATCCTCGCTCGAGCTTGAGCTATTTAAAGTTCGAGCTAAGATCAAGCGAAGATCGAGCATGAGTATTCTGGACTTTTAAAGCCGCGTTGAACCTGGATATAACCAAGTCAGAGAGCTTCGCTCGATCTTCGCTTGATCTTCACTCGAACTTGAACAATTTCAAGCTTAAGCGACGATCAAGAGAAGCTTGAGCGTGCGTGGTCTGGGACTTCTCAATCGATTTGGCCCTGGATATAACCAAGTCAAAGAGCTTTGCTCTATTCTTGCTTGATCTTCGCTCGAGCTTGAACAATTTCAAGCTCGATCGACGATCAAGCAAAGCTCGAGCATGCATGGTCTGAGACTTCTCAATCGAGTTGAACCTGGATATAACCAAGTCAGAGAGTGATAGGAACCAATGTGGGCCTACTCTTAAAGATCCTTTGCAAGTTCCAGATTGATAGGAACCAAGGTGGGCCTACTCTTAAAGATCCTTTGCAAGTTCCAGATGGGCCAATTACACGATCAAGGGCCAAGAAGATCAAGGAAGCAATGCAAGGATTGGTGCAATCCACTTGGGATGAAGCCAGCAAGAGCCCAACACTGAAGATGGGTCTGAAAGAAGAAGAACCAGCTTTGATCCACTTTATTCAAGTTGTGGAAGACATGACTTAGAGATACGGCCTATTGTTATTGGAGGCTTCCAATTTGGTTAAATGATTTATTTTATTAGTTTAGAATAAGTGGGCTTGAAGATGCTTGGCTCACATGTCTTATTTCTTTTGAACTATGTTTTTGGGAAGGCCTTGTATTTTGGCCAATGGCTTATTTGGAAAGTTACATTTTAGGAACTAGGGTTTCATCAATTTATTGTAGGGGTTACGGTAGCCGCGCGTACTGTAGCCGGTACTGTTCATCAAGGGTAATTTTGGGTAAAAGGGGCATTATTTTGGCTAGGGTTTTGATTAGGTTTGGCTTTAAAAACTCTTTGTAGCCTCATTTGAGAGGCAGACAATATTGAATTTTATTTGTGAGTTGAGTTTTCTCCTCTTGTTCTTGATTGAACTCTTGAACTTATCAAAGGTAAATCACAACCTTTGTGGCTTTCCTCCCTAGTAATCTGGGTTCTTGAGACGAGTTCTTCAACGGGTCTAGATTTTAATATAATCTAGGTTCTTGAAAAGGGTTCTCATCGGGTCTAGATTCTCCATCCTTGACTTGATTTTTGGCTTTCTTGGGGAGTTTTCAAATTGATTGTGGGTTCAAGGGAATTCATTCCCACGAGTTCATATCATTTGGTATTCAGAGCAAGGTTTCCAATCAGGTCTTATTCTATCTTTTATTTCTTGCATATTTAATTCTAGGGCGTCATTGTTCTAGGATTGATTACAAAAAAAAAAATAGTGGTGGTTAGCAGATTTCTTCACTATGGTTAGGGTTGCTGAAATTCATTGTTCTAGGGTTTGTGTTGGGTGAAATCTCTTGTTCTAGGGGCTGCCGTATATCACTTGCCCAAGGGTTTTTGAGTTATTGTTAGGGTTTTTCTCAACTGTTTATTCTTGATTGTGATCAAATCAGTTGGTGAAAGGAAAAGAAAAGAAAAGAAAAGAAAGGAAAAGGAAAAAAAAAATCGTGAAAAAAAAAAAAAAAAAATTCGAGATTTGTTTTTCTTGAGCCTTATCATCAAAGGGGGTGATTCTAGTTGGTATCTTGTCTTATTGTTACTGTTTCATTCGTATAATTCCCTTGATTCACGTGCCATTTTTTTTTTCATTCCTTCTGTGTTTCTCTTGTTCTTGTTTCTTGGACCTAATTACTAGTTGGGATAAAACAAGGTTTCTTTGTCTTGATTGAGTCAATTAGTTCTTAAAGAACTTGAGTGGGAAAACTCTTGAGGTAAAAGGCAAAGAGAGTGTGAGACTATTATCGAAAAAAGCCAATTAAGAGTGAAACACGAGTGGAGTGTCATTATTCGAGTGTAAACACGTGAGGGAGTGTGTGAGGTTTACTTTTTTTTTTGCCACTAACATTCTCTTGTGTAGCGCCTGATAATGTCTCATCGGAGTAGCGCATCACCAAGGGGGAGAGCAGATAACTCATCCTTTGTGTTGCAAGCCATGCAACAACAGTTTGAGCGGTTGAACTTGGTGTTGGGTGAAGTGAGGGATAGGATGGATCATCAAGAAGCAACGATTAGAAATCTACAAGGTAGGAGGGATAGGAGGCGACGTGAGCATAGAGTTGAAAATCAATATGAGAATGAAAGAGATGGTGAGGAAGAGGGAGATTTAGCATCTGACATTGGGTCGGGTAGAAATAGAGGAGTTAGGCATGAAAGAGGACTTGAGGGGAATCTAAGGGGTCGGGATGGTGTAGATAGAGACCTTGGTAGCATCAAAATGAAAATACCATCTTTCCAAGGTAGAACTGACCCTGAGGTTTATCTAGAGTGGGAGAAAAAAATAGAGTTGGTGTTTGATTGCCATAATTACTCTGAGGAGAAGAAAGTGAAGTTGGCGGTAATTGAGTTCACTGATTATGCTATTATTTGGTGGGAACAATTAGTGACCAATAGGAGAAGGAATTATGAGAGGCCTATAGAGATATGGGGAGAGTTGAAAGCTCTCATGAGGCGGAGATTTGTTCCTAGCCATTACTATAGAGACCTTTTCCAGAAATTACAAAATTTTACACAGGGATCTAGGAGTGTGGAGGATTACCATAAGGAGATGGAGGTGGCGATGATTCGGGCTAATGTAGAGGAGGACCGAGAGGCCACCATGGCTAGATTTTTGAGTGGGTTGAATAGGGACATAGCCAATGTAATTGAATTGCAGCATTATGTGGAGATAGAGGACATGGTGCACATGGCTATGAAGGTGGAGAGGCAATTAAAGAGAAAATGGACAGCAAGGTACACTTCGGTTTCTAGCACTACTTGGAAATCAAAATGGGATAGGAATGATCCAGCTGAGGCAAAGAGAAAGACCGAACCACCTAAGGGAAAATATGAGGGAACTAGCAACAAACCCAAGGTAGAATCCCAACCTTCACGGAATAGAGATATCAAATGTTTTAAGTGTTTGGGTTCAGGGCACATTGCTTCTCAATATCCAAATAGGAGGGTGATGATTATGCGTGACAATGGGGAGGTGATGACTGAGAGTGAGGATGATAGTGATGAGGTGCCCGAGTTGGATGATGCTAGTGATGATGATGGAGTGGTATACCCTGTGACAGGTGAGTCTCTTGTTGCCAGGCGTGCTCTTAATGCACACATTAAAGTGGATGATGCAGAGCAACAGAGAGAGAACATTTTCCATACTAGATGCCATGTCAACAATAAGGTATGTAGTATGATCATTGATGGAGGGAGTTGTACTAATGTGGCTAGCACTACTTTGGTTGAGAAATTGAATTTACCAACCTTAAAACACTCTAGACCATACAAATTGCAGTGGTTGAATGATTGTGGAGAGGTTAGGGTGGATAAACAAGTGTTAGTTACTTTTTCTATTGGGAAGTATCAAGATGAGGTGCTTTGTGATGTTGTGCCTATGCATGCGGGCCATATTTTGTTGGGGAGGCCGTGGCAGTATGATAGGAGAGTGACACATGATGGGTTCAAGAACATGTACAGCTTTGAAAAGGAGGACAAAACAATTAAACTTGCTCCTTTAACTCCAAGCCAGGTCTATGAGGACCAACTGAAATTGAAAAGTGAGGTTGCTCAAAAAAGAAAGAGTGAAAATGAGAGTGATCAAAAGAGAAAGAGTGAAAATGAGAGTGATCAAAAAAGGAAGAGTGAAAAAGAGATTGAGCAAAAAAGAAAGAGTGAGAGTGAATATGAGCATAAAAGAAAGAGTGAAAAAGCAAGTAGAGAGGTGGCTGAGAGTAAAGAAAAAAGAGTGGGGCCACGAGAGAAAAAAGAAAGAGAGTCTTCTGAGAGAAAAGGAAAGGCAAAAGTGAGTTTCTATGCAAGAGAGAGTGAGGTTAAGAGGGCTTTCTTCGCATATTGCCCTATGATTTTTCTTGTCTATAAAGAGTCTTATCTTACTCTTGATGAAACTAATAAGTCTCTTCTTAGTTGGGTTGTTTCTTTGTTGTAGGAGTTTGAGGATGTATTTCCGGAAGAGATGCCAAATGAGTTGTCGCCCATTAGAGGCATTGAGCATCAGATTGATTTTGTGCCCGGGGCTGCTATTCCAAACCGACCAGCCTATAGGAGTAATCCAGAGGAGACAAAGGAGCTTCAGAGGCAAGTTGAGGATTTGATGAGCAAGGGGTACGTGAGGGAGAGCATGAGCCCTTGTGCAGTACCAGTGCTACTAGTGCCAAAGAAGGATGGGACGTGGAGGATGTGCATTGATTGCAGGGCGGTCAACAATATCACGGTAAAGTATCGCCATCGCATTCCTAGATTGGATGCTATGCTTGATGAATTGCATGGCTCATGTATTTTCAATAAAATTGATCTTAAAAGTGGGTACCATCAAATTAGAATGAAAGAGGGTGATGAATGGAAAACTGCTTTTAAGACTAAGTATGGGCTTTATGAATGGTTGGTTATGCCATTTGGACTTACAAATGCGCCCAGTACTTTCATGAGATTAATGAACCATGTCCTACGTGCATTCATAGGCAAGTTTGTGGTTGTGTACTTTGATGATATCTTAGTGTACAGCAAGAACTTAAATGAACATATTGAGCATTTGAGATATGTGTTTGATGTGTTGAGATGTGAAAAGTTGTATGCTAATTTCAAGAAATGTACCTTTTGCATGGAAAAAGTTATTTTTCTTGGTTACGTTGTTAGTACAAAGGGTATTGAGATGGATGAAGAGAAAGTCAAGGCCATCAAGGAGTGGCCAACGCCAAAAAGCATCACTGAGGTAGAAGCTTTCATGGGTTAGCTAGCTTTTGTCGGCGTTTTGTTAAAGACATCAGCACCATTGCTGCACCACTCACTGAGGTAATTAAAAAGAATGTTGGGTTTCATTGGAGGGCTAATCAAGAGAATGCTTTTGCCACTATTAAAGAAAGGTTGTGCTCTGCACCTGTGTTAGCATTACCTGATTTTAACAAAGCTTTTGAGATTGAATGTGATGCCTCAGGAATAGGGATCGGAGCCGTTTTGATGCAGGATAGGCGGCCCATAGCCTTCTTCAGTGAAAAGTTAAGTGGGGCATCCCTGAAGTACCCTACTTATGACAAAGAGCTTTATGCTCTTGTTCGTGCATTAGAGACTTGGCAGCACTACCTATGGCCAAGGGAATTTGTGATCCATACCGATCATGAATCATTGAAGCATCTCAAGGGTCAAGGTAAGTTGAATAAAAGGCATGCTAGATGGATGGAATACATTGAGACCTTTCCCTATGTCATCCGTTACAAGCAAGGTAAGGAGAACATTGTTGCTGATGCTCTATCCCGGAGGTATGTACTTCTTACTTCTATGAGTGCCAAAATGCTTGGGTTTGAATACGTGAAAGACATGTATGCCGATGATGCTGATTTTTCAAATGTGTATGTGGCATGTGATAAGGCGGCATTTGGTAAGTTTTACAAGCATGATGGTTATTTGTTTAAAGAAAGCAAACTTTGTCTGCCAAATTGTTCTATGCATGAGTTATTGGTGCGTGAGGCACATGGTGGGGGATTAATGGGACACTTTGGTGTCAAGAAAACTTTAGACATTTTGCATGAACATTTCTTTTGGCCTAAGATGAAGAGAGATGTTAACCGTATTTGTGGAAGGTGCATTACATGTAGAAAGGCCAAATCTAAGGTTTTGCCACATGGGTTGTATACACCCTTACCCGTTCCTAGTGAGCCATGGGTAGACATATCTATGGACTTTGTTTTGGGGCTGCCTAGGACCAAAAGGGGTAGAGATTCTATTTTTGTTGTTGTGGATAGATTCAGTAAGATGGCACATTTCATTCCATGCCATAAAACAGATGATGCAACAAACATAGCTGACTTGTTTTTCCGGGAGATAGTGCGACTCCATGGTGTACCTAGGAGTATTGTTTCTGATAGGGATGTTAAATTCCTTAGCTACTTTTGGAAGGTGTTGTGGGGGAAATTGGGTACTAAGCTCTTATTTTCCACTACTTGTCATCCACAGACTGATGGTCAGACTGAAGTAGTTAATAGGACTTTAACTCAGCTTTTACGCACTGTTGTTCATAAGAATTTAAAAACTTGGGAGGATTGTTTGCCATTTATAGAGTTTGCATATAATAGGACGATGCATACTACTACTTCATATTCTCTTTTTGAAATTGTTTATGGATTTAATCCACTTACTCCTTTGGATTTGATGCCTTTACATGTTGATGACAAGAGTAGTTTGGATGGACAAAAGAAGGCGGAGTTGGTGAAGTCACTTCATGAGAGGGTACGGCTTCAAATTGCCCAAAAGAATGAAAGGGTTGCTTCCCAAGCCAATAAAGGACGAAGGCGTGTCATCTTTGAACCAGGAGATTGGGTTTGGGTTCACATGCGCAAAGAAAGATTCCCAGCCCATAGAAGGACTAAGTTGCATCCTCGAGGAGATGGACCTTTCCAAATTCTTGAGAAAATTAATGACAATGCATATAAAGTGGATCTTCCAGGTGAGTATAAAGTTTCTGCAACTTTCAATGTTTCTGATCTTTCTCCTTTTGATGTAGGTGAAGATTCGAGGTCGAATCCTTTTGAGGAGAGGGGGAATGATAGGAACCAAGGTGAACCTACTCTTAAAGATCATTTGCAAGTTCCAGATGGGCCAATTACACGATCAAGGGCCAAGAAGATCAAGGAAGCAATGCAAGGATTGGTGCAATCCACTTGGGATGAAGCCAGCAAGAGCCCAACACTGAAGATGGGTCTGAAAGAAGAAGAACCAGCTTTGATCCACTTTATTCAAGCTGTGGAAGACATGACTTAGAGATACGGCCTATTGTTATTGGAGGCTTCCAATTTGGTTAAATGATTTATTTTATTAGTTTAGAATAAGTGGGCTTGAAGATGCTTGGCTCACATGTCTTATTTCTTTTGAACTATGTTTTTGGGAAGGCCTTGTATTTTGGCCAAGGGCTTATTTGGAAAGTTACATTTTAGGAACTAGGGTTTCATCAATTTATTGTAGGGGTTACTGTAGCCGCGCGTACTGTAGCCGGTACTGTTCATCAAGGGTAATTTTGGGTAAAAGGGGCATTATTTTGGCTAGGGTTTTGATTAGGTTTGGCTTTAAAAACTCTTTGTAGCCTCATTTGAGAGTTAGACAATATTGAATTTTATTTGTGAGTTGAGTTTTCTCCTCTTGTTCTTGATTGAACTCTTGAACTTATCAAAGGTAAATCACAACCTTTGTGGCGTTCCTCCCTTGTAATCTGGGTTCTTGAGACGAGTTCTTCAACGGGTCTAGATTTTAATATAATCTAAGTTTTTGAAACGGGTTCTCATCGGGTCTAGATTCTCCATCCTTGACTTGATTTTTGGCTTTCTTGGGGAGTTTTCAAATTGATTGTGGGTTCAAGGGAATTCATTCCCACGGGTTCATATCAGAGAGCTTCGCTCGATTCTCACTCGATCTTCGCCCGAGCTTGAACAATTTCAAGCTCGAGCGACGATTAAGCGAAGCTCAAGCATGCGTGGTCTAGGACTTCTCATTCGAGTTGGCCCTGGATATAGCCTATAGCCAAGTCAGAGAGTTTCTCTCGATTCTCGCTTGATCTTCGCTCGAGCTTGAACAATTTCAAGCTCGAGCGACGATCAAGCGAAGCTCGAGCGTGCGTGGTCTGGGACTTCTCAATTGAGTTGGCCCTAGATATAACCATGTCAGAGACTCACACTCGATCCTTGCTTGATCTTCGCTTGAGCTTGAGCTATTTAAAGCTCGAGCGAAGACATAACGTGAGTGTTCTGGGACTTTTCAAGTCGCGTTGAACCTGGATATAACCAAGTCAGGGAGCTTTGCTCCATTCTCGCTTGATCTTCGCTCGAGCTTGAACAATTTGTGCATAGTCTGGGACTTTTCAAGTCGAGTTGGCCCTGGATATAACCAAGTCAGAGAGCTGAACCTGCTAAAAAGTCTCATTTGCTTAAAAAACAAAAACTCGTCCAATTACACAAAACTCCAACCTACTATATATATATGGCCATTCAACATAAGCATTCACATATCTAACAGTCTCATTTGCTAAAAACAAAAGTCTCATTCAATTACCCAAAAGTGTCCAACGTCCAAATTGGAAGGGCCAAATAGCCTCTTGCACATGTCCACGGCTGGTGTATCTTCCCCATCTCGCTAATAAAATAGTAACCAATTTTTCAGATAGCATTTATATGAAAATTTAAATATACAAGGTAATATTACAAAGTTGCTTCCCTTTCCCTGCGCTTTCTTCGTCTTCTCCTTAGCTTTCTGCAGGTCTATCTCCATCTTGGATGCTCTCCTTAGAGATGAGGGTCTGTCTTTTCCTCGCACAACACGTGGAGTGAGTACTTTTGTTGAACTACCAATTGTAGTTGTGTCCTTTGTCGTGCCATCAACATTTAAACACTTTTTAGTCATCGAGGGAGGTTCTTGATTCGCTTCATACAGGTCAATCATTGCATTTAACTTAGTCGTTGCATCCTCAGTATGTTTTTTCGAACTCGCCGCATAAGTAATCATCTTATAACAGATATTCAACAGACTTGAATATCGATTAGCATCTTCCCATTGATCCCTTGCGTCATAGCTGCTGTGGATTAACGTGTATGCTCTTTTGATCTCCTTTCTCCATCGATCCAGAATGTACCTATCTGATATTGTCTTAATCCCGTTACATTTGAAGACAGCGAAGATGTGTCGGCACACTATCCCCCTCATTTCAAATAAACTACAAGAACACTTGGCGACCGCATCGTCCTCACTGTAATCTACTGAATGTGTAACCAGTTTAGTGAAATCTTTGACACGAACTTCATCCTCTACCAGATAGGTCTTGACTGTAGCATCCACACCAAGTAAAACTGGGTCCAAGTCGATAATGCCGGTAAGTTGGTGTTGAACTTCCCCGATTTAGCATTTGTGTACAAATCTTGATAGCTTTTTTCAATTGGAGATCTAGAGATGCAGGGAATTGTGACATTAAATGACTGAAAGTCCGCGCAATTTTTGTTCTCAATCTTCTTTTTCAAGGCATTATCATACTGATCGACAAACTCTTTCAAGTTTGTCTTAGCATGAACATAACCATCAAAAAAGGTATTCATGCTTTCGCTCTGCTGCATTGTACTCATTCCAGCCCAAAAAACATTCTTCAAGAATGTCGATACCCAATGCTCACGCTCAGTGTATAAACTCTGCAACCAAACATTCTCATACAAGTTGTACGTGCTAATCAACTGATCCCAACATTTTTCAAACTCTTATAGCGTTTGGGTGTCATACACACATTTCATAAGTGTAGTTTTTATTCCAGTTTTGTAAGAACCATAACAGCCAAACTTTTCAAGAACTTTCTTCAAAATATGCCACAAGAAAAATCTATGTCAGCTTTCTGGGAAAACAATTGCAATTGCATTTTTCATAGCTCTGTCTTGGTCAGTGATAATAGCCTTCGGCGCTATACCATCCATACACTGCAACCATGTTTGGAATAACTACACGAACATCTTAGTATCCTCAGAGGAAACAAGCTAGCTCCTAACAAAATTGACTGCCCATAGTTGTTTACACCAACAAATGGCGCAAAGGGCATCCCATATCGGTTCGTCAAGTATGTGGTGTCGAAGATTACGACATCCTCGAAATATTGGTAGGTTGCTCTACTACGGGGGTCTACCCATAATACATTTTTTTTAACCTCCCGTCATCATCCAAGTCCATTAGTGCAAAAAATTCCAAATTTTTGTACTGTATCTGGAAAAAGTAGTCTCGAAGCGCTCCAGCACCACCTGTGCCCAATCGTAGATGTCGTGCCTTGTTGATGTAGTTACGGCAATCATTTTCCAAAAATGGGAGGTTCTCAAAACCACCCACGCCAACAACAAGAGACCCAAAACTCTTATTCATTCGGATGTCAGCCAAATCATTCATATCTAGGATTCTTTTAACAGATTCACTCACTTCTCTATTACATTGAAAGAAGTGAGATTTCTTTGGATTGAGGCCGTGGTTGTGGATATTGTGAACTGTAGTCAGCCGAAACTTTCCATCAGCAACTTTTAAGGCATTAATTTTTGCCTTACATTCCGTCCTTCCTGTCAGATGTGGATTTGCGACATTCAAAATCCTATTCCGGGCCTTCCCTCCACAAGCACAGGTAAGAGTGACATATCTAACAGTCTCATCCTCTCCCCTCTCACTCATTTTTTTCATCACCCCAAATCTGCATTTCTTACCATATTCCTTATAATAACTCATTAAATCTTCTAAGGAATTAAACTCCATCCCCGAAACTAGCTCATCATCACCATCCATTTGCACTTTCTCAAATGTTCCGGCACTGCCATACTCGGATAATAGACTTGATGTAGTTGGCGATTCAGTTTCCCTAACATCAGGTCTATTATCCTTCGTACCAAGAAATCTACTTGTAACAGAAGTATTGCTAAGAGACAACTGGCCTTCCATGCCATGTTAAAATGTGTAACTAGCATTCTGGCAAAAAGGAAAAAAAAAAATGCAATTAAACTCTTCAAAAAAATCAAATACAATTCAACTCTTCAAAAAAACCAACTTATTAAAATTAAATAGAAAACATGACATCACCACCTGTAGGTTGCTTGGATATTGGTTGACAACGGAAAATGGGAGAAAACCTGGTGACCACGCAGGCACTGGTCCATAGTAACCGTACATTGGGATATTTGGAGAAGTTGATGGTATGTTCTGAAATGTTATTGGTACAATTATTTGATGTGTTGAGAAAATAAATATCAACTAATCTCGAATCTAATGTTATTGATATATTAAATAAAATAACATACCGCGGATGGGGGTCCATAATAACCGTGCATTGAGATGTTTGGAGAAGTTGATGGTATGTCCTGAAATGTGTTTGGATAAATTATTGATGTGTTGAGAAAATAAATATCTCGAACCTAATGTTATTGATATATTGCAAATAAAATAACATACAGCGGATGGAGGATTTGAGCTAGATGGTCTTAAGGTAGATAAATGTTCTTTTCCTTTTACCATGCTGAGAGGTAGACAAATGCATCTTTTCAATAGCAATATTGTATAACTCCAACCACATTAGAATCTATGAACTGGTACAATGGATCTCATTTCAAATAAAATGTTTAATATTTATTTCATTCATGAGCATGTGGCGATGCAAAGTTTAATATCTATATACTTTATTTAAAATCTATATAAATTGGTACGATTTATTTGATCATGCATGCATTAGCCACACCAAATTTGATTGAAACCCATGGGTCAAGCAAAGATAATTATCTATATACTTTGCTCGGAAACTGATTAATGATATCTTCAAGGAAAACACAACAAAGGGTGAGCATCATATATAAACTACATGTGAGTCCATTTTCTATATACTTTGCTCCAAAACAGAATATTAGTTAATTACTTGTTACATTAAATATGGAATCTGTGCAGTGATTTCACCCCCACCTTCTGTAAAACAATTTGGCTATTCATTTCAAACTCGTTTGCCTAACAATTTCTCTCTCTTACAAAAATATTTCTCAAGTTGAACAAACAAAGATGCAGTATTTATTGCTATTGCTATCTGTACAAATATTTAGTGTAACATTAAATAAACATTCATGTAGAACCAATTTTCTGGTTCTCCTATATTCTACACTAGATAATAGTAATACTATAAAATAAACAACGATTCGGGTCATTGTTCAACGAACTTCATTGTTCGTTAGCATTGCTATTACAATTCTTCTATATATATCTGTAGCCATTATATAGAAGAATTGTAATAGAATTTAGCTTTGTTTATCATTTATTTTCAATAGCACCGAAATTTATTTTCAATACTATCACGCATCAGATTTAACATTCAATGTCTTATAGCTTCACCTTTGAAAATAAATTTCTTATTTCGTATGTATGAAATCACTACGAGTGTTAGAATTCCACTGACTAATATTGCAGCTCCGGCTATGATTCCTTCTCTTTTTATCTTGCTGGATTTCCCCTGTTTCTCAGTATTTTCTAAAAAATCCTATATTTACAGATAAAGAGCAAAAACTCTGATAAAATAAAAGAAGTGAAAAACTACCTAGTTCTGAACTCACCTAAATTCTTCTATATATCTTGTTGAACAAATAGCAATGCTTATTAGTAGATATTAACGTTAGCTTTGTAAGATGGAATCCATAAAACCAAACACTGTTGATCTGCTGTAATAACAATTCTTCTATATATTTCATTGAGAATGTGCTAAATGAACAACAGAAAATAAAATCTAAAACAAGAGAAAGAAATACTCTGGCGTTATGCAGTGGAAGAAGCAGACAGCGAAATCAAGAGCAGACCCACGTCGACGCTGGCTCAGATTCGAAATATGTGACGAACAGCAACCGCAACAACCTATTCTTCAGTCCACGACGGCGATGACGACAGACGGAATCCTTCCGAGGATGGGTCTCTGGGGGTTCAGCTCAAGGTAGATCGCTTCGGCTTCTTTTGTTCCGTTTCCCACCTTTCTTCCATTTCATTCGTTTCCCCCCCTCCCTTTTTCTCTAATAAAATATCCGGTTCCACGCCAGTTTCGCACCTGCAGTTGCATCTAGAAGAATTGATAGAAAAATAGCTATTTACATTGATTTAATATCTTTGCTAATACAAGATCTATTGAAGTGTATCCTAAGGAGCCATGCAAAAATTTTCTCTCAACGACGTAGTGGAATCAATTTTTTTTCTTGGTATTCGTGTGGCACCAAGAATGACTACTTGAAAGAGTTTTATCTCTCACATTCTACCCATTCTTTAGGTCGAGCATTAGTGAAACAACACATATTCTAATGGACCCAAACTGACTACTTCGAGAGAGTCACTCTCCAGAGATATGACAAGAAGAGAGAATGATAGAGGAGAGAAGAAGAAGAATCCAGTTGCTGAATGTACTTTTCGGTTGAGAGCTTTTCCCTCCAACCATCTTTATTTATATTGAGTATTCATATGAAACGATAGTGTCTAACAACATCACTTACACTTTTAGTAAGTAAAAAACGACTGCATTACAATTAATGAGAAGTAAAAGTGCTAAACGACAACATTCTACTAAAGAAACAACTAACTAATTCTATATAATACGACATCGTTCCAAGTCTGTTCTTCGAATACAACTAACAACTATCACCTTCCCTTTGCAGCATTAACCACCTTCCTTTTCTGTCTTCAAACACACAGAACCACCTCCATCCACCAACACCTTGCCCACTGCCATAACCCCTACGCAGACTGCAACCCTTCCACAACAGCAACCCTTCCACTCCAGCATCTTCTCAGCCCATAACACACCCTCCCCCTTTAAAGCACCTTGCCCACAAGATGGGAAAATTGTTGCCGAAGCTTCCAATAAGGTTCCCATGTCGAGTCTTCCACTCCAGCACCTTCCCATTGGATCAAGACTTCTACCATAGCTTTGTTGTCCCTCTCACTACTCCTACACTCAAAAATTCTCTCAGGTTGAGGCCTGAACTCTCCTTGTAAGTCAACTGGAGGTAGGGAAGAGAAATGTGTGAGCTGGTCTCCAATATTTTTCTTCAACACAGAAACATGAAAAACAGGATGCAAGAGTGAATCTGAGGGCAAACATAATCGATATGCCACTTTGCCAATTCTGTGAGTAATCTGAAATGGCCCAAAATAGCGAGGTGAAAGCTTAAGATTCCTCCTAACTGCCACAGATTGCTGCCTATAGGGTTGAAGTTTAAGATAAACCCAATCCCCCAATGAGAATTCTCTGTCAGTCCTACGCTTTTCATAATAATACTTCATTCTATCTTGAGCAAGAGATAAATTGGACTTAAGTGTTACCAAAATTTGCTCTCGAGTCTGTAATAATTGGTCCACTAACTGATTTGCAGTTAAACCAGGAATGTAGGCTTGAAGCCTAATTGGAGGAGTCCCATAAATAGTTTCGAAGGGAGTCATCTTTTTGGAAGTATGAAAGGTGGAATTATACTACCACTCAGCCAAAGAAAGCCAATCTACCCATAACTTTGGTTTATCACTAGAAAAAGATCTCAGAAAGTGTTCAAGGCACTTGTTTACAGCTTCTGTTTAGCCATCACTTTGAGGGTGATATGCTAAAGAGTAAGAAAGATTAACCCCTTGCAATCTGATAAGTTCTTTCCAAAAGGAATTGGTAAATGTTGAGAAACAATCAGAACAATGGTTTTAGGTAAACCATACAGTTTAAAAACATTGTTGAAGAATAGTGAAGCCATTTAAGCTGCTGTGAATGGATGTTTCAAGGACATAAAATGAGCATATTTTGACAACCTCTCCCCCACAACCATAATAACAGAATACCCCTTAGAAATGGGCAAACCCTCAACAAAATCCATTGAGAGGTCAGTCCATATTTGCTCAGGAATAGGTAAGGGCTGTAAAAAAACCAGCTGGGAGGAGATTTTGGATCTTATTTCTTAGGCAAGTTTCACATTCACGAATAAACTGCTTGACATCATGCTTGAGACTAGGCCAATAAAAATCCACTCTAGCTCTATGCAAACATTTGTGAAAACCAGAATGACCAGCAGCAGGACTAGAGTGTAAGTAATTCAAAATTTGTTGCTTCAATGGTAGAGAGTCAGGCACATAAATTCTGTCTTTCTTAAACAAAATGCCATGTCTTAGTTTGAATGAAGAATTAGAAGTAGGATCAAACTGCAATGCAGTAATTATGCACATCCTGATCTACATCATAAGCTGCTTTTAATTCTGAGAGCCATGTTGGTGTAGGAAATGATAAGGCTGCCAACTCTCCAAGCTCATCAACCTGATCTTTACAAGACAAGGCATCAGCCACCTTGTTCTCCACACCTTGCTTATACTCAATCGTAAACTCATAACCAAGGAGCTTAGAAAGCCATCTCTGCTGAGCAATAGTGCCAATCTTCTGGTCAAGCAAATATTTAAGGCTATGGTGATCAGTTTTGATCACAAAAGCACTTCCTAAAAGATATGGCCCCCACTTCTTAACAGCTAGCACTAAGGCCAAAAACTCTTTTTCATAAATGAAAAGAGTTAAATTTTTCCCTTTCAAAGCTTGACTGAAAAAGGCTAAGCGCCTTTGGTCTTGCATCAAAACTGCTCCTATACCAGTTGCACAAGCATCGCATTCAATGACAAATGCTTTGGTGAAGTCAGGCAAGGCAAGAACATGAGGTCTAGTGACAGCAACTTTCAAATCATTAAAAAACTTAGTAGCAGAATTTGTCCAAACAAAAGCATCTTTTTTTAACAAAGAAGTCAAAGGGGCAGAAATTTGACCATAGCCCCTAATGAATTTTCTATAGTAACCTGTCAAGCCTAAAAAACCCCTTAATGACTTTAGGTTTTTAGGTATTGGCCAAGTAACCACAGACTCCAACTTTTTAGGGTTTGCCCTCACTCCTTCATTTGAAATCAAATGGCCCAAATATTCTATTTCTTGACATGCAAATTTACACTTAGATTGTTTAGCATAAAGTTGATGATGCTGTAAAGTTTGCAAAACAGTAGAAAGATGATCCAAATGAGATGACATGTCCTTGCTGTAAACTAGTATGTCATCAAAGAAAAAAATCACAAACTGTCTAAGGAATGGCCTAAAAACTTCATTCATGAGGCCTTGAAATGTTGAAGGGGCATTAGTGAGACCAATGGGCATTACAAGAAATTCATAATGCCCTTCAAGAGTTCTGAATGCAGTCTTATCAACATCCTCATCCCTCATGCGTATCTGATGATAACCTGCCCTAAGATCCAATTTAGAAAAAATTGTAGAACCTGAAAGTTCATCCAAGAGCTCATCCACAATAGGAATGGGGTATTTGTCTTTAATAGAGGCTTCATTTAAGGCCCTATAATCAATGCACATTCTCCATGTGCCATCAGACTTCCTGACTAGCAAAACAGGACAGAAGAAAGGTGACTGACTAGGCCTACTAACCCCAGAATTCAAGAGCTCCTTAACAATTTTTTCAATTTCTATTTTCTGATCAAATGGATATCTATAGGGCCTAACACTGATAGCAGAAGTTTCTTGTTTCAAATTAATCTTGTGATCATGAGACCTATTGGGTGGCAATCCAGCAGGTTCATTAAAAGCTTCCTTATACTGCTGTTAAAGCTGCTGCACTTGTTCATCCTGCAATGATGAAGGTTCAATGGAGCTACAAGCAACTATCTGTAGAAAAATTCGCTTACTTCCACAGCCAAAAGTCTCAAATGACTCATCATCATCAATAAGATTTGACTGAGATACTGTCAAACCTTTTAAGGAAACCTTCTGGCCATCACACTGAAACTGCATACTCATATTAACAACGTCCCAGAGAATAGGACTCAATATAGATAACCATTGTATGCCAAGAACTGCATCACATCCTCCCGAAGGAAGTGTAAAAAAATCAACTATGAAAGGTATGCCTTGAATCGACAAAGGCACAGCCACACACTTCCCAGTACTATCAATGAGCTGACCATTAGCCACCTTAACACTAATAGCCTGGCCAAGTTGCACATGCAATTTACATCGAGCAGCAACTACAGTGTCCACAAAATTATGTGTACTGCCAATGTCAATTAAAATTACCAACTTCTTCTTGCCAATACAAGTAATAAGTCTCATGGTCTTAGGTCCTCCTCCACCTACCATAGACTGTAATGAAATAGAAGCCATCTCAGCTTCAACTTCCACAGGTTCAACAACCACCTCACCAATAACATCGGTATTTTCTTTAGCACTTGACTCGCCAAATTCCATACCTTCTAGTAAGAATACTTTTGTCCTTGCACATTTATGACCTAGTTTCCATTTATCATCACAAAAATAACGAAGGAATTTTTTACGCCTTTCCACCATTTGAGACTCAGAAACCTTATGATAAGGAAGCCTAGCTAAAGGTGAAACTCTCGATGCTCATAAAATTGAAGGAGTTTGTCCAGGCTTTAACAGACTCGACTCTGGACTAAACTTACTCAAATCAGTAAGTGAATTTCTCCAAGGTTTCCTTATACTCACCACATATTGTTCTTGAATTTTGGCTAAGCCAAAAGCATCATTCAAAGATGAAGGATTCAGCATCCTAACAGGTAATCTAGTCTCATCACGTAGGCCACTCAAAAAATAGCTCAACTTGTTTTTCTCATACAAGCCTTTAATACGAGTGGAAAGAATCTCAAATTCAGCTTTGTAATCATTAACTGTACTAACCTGCTTGAGTCGAGTAAGTGACTCCATAGGATCATCGTATGGAGTAGATCCAAAACGGATCTGAACAGCTTTGATGAAGTCCTCCCAAGAATGAAAGGTTCCTGCCTCACTGGCATCCTGGAACTATACCAGAGCTTCATCATCCATGTGGAAAGAAGTAATGAAAATACGTTGGCCAGGTGGGACTTGGTGATATAGAAAGTACTGATTTGCATGATAAATCCATAGTGATGGATTACCACCACGAAACCTAGGAAATTCTAGTTTAATCCCTCTTACAAAACCTCTGTCCACAAGTTCTCTATGGTGCACTTCCCCCATGCCATCCTACATATCTTCATTTCTGTGCAGCGTTTGTTGATCTTGATTATCTTGACGTCTATTACCAAGATCCTCAGAATCTTGACAAGAAATCTTTGAGATTTGTTGTAAATCCTCCTGAAACTTTATATCTTCTGTTTCCCTTTCCAATCGTGCCGCCTCTTGTTGTTTCAACAACAAACAAACCACATCTTCGATTTGATTTTGTTGTTGTTCCTGTTGCTGCCGCAAGTGATTCCTTGAATCAACTATTTGAGCATACGAATGCATTCCCTCTGCCATGGCTGATACCAACTGTAATGGACCCAAACTGACTACTTCGAGAGAGTCACTCTCCAGAAATATGAGAAGAAGAGAGAATGATTGATGAGTGAAGAAGAAGAATCCAGTTGCTGAATGTACTTTTCGGTTATGAGCTTTTCCCTCCAACCATCTTTATTTATACTGAGTATTCATATGAAACGACAGTGTTTAACAACATCACTTACACTTTCAGTAAGTAAGAAATGACTGCGTTACAATTAATAAGAAGGAAAAGTGCTAAACGACAACGTTCTACTAAAGAAACAACTAACTAATTCTATATAATACGACATCGTTCCAAGTTTGTTCTTCGAATACAACAAACAACTATCACCTTCCCTTTGCAGCATTAACCACCTTCCTTTTCTGTCTTCAAACACACAGAACCACCTCCATCCACTAACACCTTGCCCACTGCCATAAACCCTACGCAGACTACAACCCTTCCACAATAGCAACCCTTCCACTCCAGCATCTTCTCAGCCCATGACACGTATACATCTCTACTTTTTTATGTAGCTTTTAAATGTCATGTTACTTGAAAAAGAATACTACAATAAAGTACACTTAGCACAAAAAACTTTCTATAAGTGGTTCGACAGGATACTGCTCCAATGCTTAAGTCAACGTATTTCTTCAATAATACTCTTATGATGCAATGATTTAAGCCACAAAATTCCCAATACCAGGTACTATTCTCATTTTTATAATGATTTTTTTGGCAATATTTTCTCCTTATGTATAAAGTATTGCGTTTCACGGAGGCAAGATTTTGTTTCCTACTTTGAACCATTGATCAATATTCTTAATGGACCTTTGTGGGCTTCATGAGTATTAACCCAACACTTCTCAATCTATTTCGATATGCTTATATGAAATCGGTCCTTCGCATTTTAGTTAATAGGTCGTTAAGTTCATATACTTTTAGTATCTCTTCCAAAGTCTCCCTCCTATGAATTATTCTGCTCCTTTAATGAATGTGCTTACTCTTATGTCTGATGAAGTTCCGTGTAGAACGAGGGCCTTAAACAAAGAAAATGAAGCAGTACACTAGAAGTGAAATAGAGAAGCGCTTCTTTAGGTTTAAAATAGGTTTACTTTCTTTCATTTTAATTATGGAAAGTGAAAATAGTTTCGTTTAGTATGAGATCACTTGACACCTCGCGGTGCTTACACCTCTCTCCTATCCCTCTGGGATATTACAGTTTGGGTATGACCGGATAACTACTGATATCTAGAAGTTGGATATTTGCATTTGAATCATAAGACGAGATCATAAAGAGCATAATGTGAGTAGGAAGTCGGGGCCAGAATCAAGGTTATTAGATACCTTAGGAAGTCGGGTCCAGACTCAATAGTTAGGAAAGGTACGCCAGTGTCGAGCAGATCAAGCAAAAGGTCATTAGATACATTAGGAAAGTCGGAGCCAGAACCACACATGCATCAGAAGAAAGGGGATAGACAGAATAAGACTCATCAAGTCAAAATGCCTCAGTTTTGAATGAGGTCAAGCCGAGACATATGATAAGTGAAGGAAACACTCACCATGTCCCACAATTCTCTTACTACACTCTCTTAAGGTCATTAATGACAATCGAACTTGTTTTTGGGTCAGTGATAGTTTCAGTTGTGTGGATGATTTCATGGTGACCGATCTCTAGAGAACATCGTGTTTATACTTTCATTAATGCTAGATGATTGTTCAGAAAAGTTATGGCTTTGGTGTGAGATGTTTTGAATCCTTGCATTGTTGGTTTAGTGATTTGTGAAAATATGTTTGACGCTTTGTGACACTTGATGTTTATTCTTTTTAGAGAGCTTAAATGGGTGTTTGGTTGAGAAAAAAAATGTATGCTTTTAGAGATTGATTTATTTGATTTCTCAATTAATTATATGATAATTGTGAAATTGGTTTAGGGTCTTGAAGGATGATGATTCATGTGATGATTGACCTATGCTTGTGTGTGCCTTGGTTTGTTTGGGAGTCAAAAGTTTGGTTTAATAGGTTAGTTTCGGGCTCTATCCTTGATTTTATATATCATGTGTGTTTGTAAAGAAGATGTGTAGAGTAGTTATCAATAATTTAAATGGAGGGACCCTTGTACAAGTGTGTATTTTGACATGCATGGTGAAGCAAAGGTTTGATTTAAACCTAAGATAAATTCGGGTTCTATGTATATGTGTGCACATAAGTAGAATTTGCAAGAAACTTGAGCCTTGATTGGATTTTTGTTTAAAAATTATTTTGGGGTGGGATGCAGAAATGTTGGCTTAGAACGTATTAAAATGTGTTCATCAAGAGGAGTTTTGATGGTTTATCGAAGGAGGACTTGTGTCGAAAAATATATGGTTGGACCTTTGTATCATTTCAGCTTTGACTCCATAAATCGTGAATGGTATTTTTCCATGACTTAGAAATGGGTTAAGTTATAGGCCTCAACATGGGTAGAGTTATGTCTTTAGTGCTAATTAAGGGGGATATTTTTCAAGGAATGCTTCTCAAGGTGAAGAGAACAAAGTTGGAAAGAAAATGGCCTAAAAGCAATGAAATG
>NW_023362309.1:0-254 GCF_001411555.2 Juglans regia
TCGGCGTTAGTGCCTGGCGCGCTCCGGTGACCAGCTAATTAGGCCCCATTCGCAACCTGTTGATTGTACTTCGTCAACCCAGGGAATTTCACACCTATTTAGACACTCCAGCGTGAACAAAGGAGTTCCACTAGGATATTACCCCATCCAAGCGCTTAGGGTCGTGATTGACATGAATGACATAACTGGCAGACATGACATTTCGTAACGTGACGTAACATGAACGTGACATAAAAGACAGAAATCTTGACGTA
>NW_023362311.1:0-254 GCF_001411555.2 Juglans regia
CTCCTCGTGTGAATAGCATGTTGGGCTACCGAAGGGTTCCTGTGTTGCATACCTACAAAGATGGAATTTGTCCCTCTCGTTGCCCCTTGTCCTTGTCGGTGCTCATCTTTGGGTGCTGGCTGGACTCTGAAGTTGTCCACGTGTTACCATTCAAGCCTTCGAGTTTACGTTGGTTGTCATGGACCATGTGGGCGTTCTCGTGCTCTTGGATGCGGAACATTGTGTTGGTGTGGGGGGTCTCCGGCCTCTTTATC
>NW_023362312.1:0-254 GCF_001411555.2 Juglans regia
TGATCCTGCCAGTAGTCATATGCTTGTCTCAAAGATTAAGCCATGCATGTGTAAGTATGAACTAATTCAGACTGTGAAACTGCGAATGGCTCATTAAATCAGTTATAGTTTGTTTGATGGTATCTGCTACTCGGATAACCGTAGTAATTATAGAGCTAATACGTGCAACAAACCCCGACTTCTGGAAGGGATGCATTTATTAGATAAAAGGTCGACGCGGGCTTTGCCCGTTGCTCTGATGATTCATGATAACT
>NW_023362313.1:0-254 GCF_001411555.2 Juglans regia
GCTTCTTAGCACTAGATTCCTACGCGTGCTCTCGGCCGACGATGGGTTGTTTGCTGGTTTGGCTTGGCTCCCAAGGGGTTGAGACCTCAACAACTGTCCCGATTTTTACTATTTTCTCTTCTCTTATTTCCCATGCCTAGCGGGGCAGGCTCGACACCACACAATGCTTCCACACGCTCAGCTAGCCTTGTGCTTGGTTGGGGTGTGGTTCAATTTGTTTGATGTTGTGGTCTGGCGGACGTAACGGCGTGTGA
>NW_023362314.1:0-254 GCF_001411555.2 Juglans regia
ATTATGATACAATAATACATGTCCTATTGTATAATACAATAGCCTAGTTTATTTTTAAACTAATTTTTTGCTTCTAATTTAATTTTTTCAGCTTCATTGATTGTCATATGGATCCTAGACATAGTGGAGATGATCGTCCACAAGGGGATGTAGCAGATGCCAATGCTACAACTCCTACACCGGTGGGTACTTCCACCCCTAGAGCCACATCTAGGGCAGCTACATCTAGAGCAGCTACATCTAGAGCAGCTACA
>NW_023362315.1:0-254 GCF_001411555.2 Juglans regia
TTATTTTCCCTTTTTTTTTTTGCTGGCTTAAATTTCCTCTGCTTTCAGACAACCTGTAGAATACCGCCCTGCCGTTTTTTTCGACGCCTGAAATTCAGAGGCGGCCAGTTTCATTTTCTCAGTAAACAAACACTTATATATTTTTCTCTCCATATGTTATTGTGATTTTTCTTCAACTTTTTTTTGGGTGTTCAAGGGCACCATCTGAGCTCAAATGTGAAAATGGTCTGACACAGAACAGTTTAAGTTGTAGT
>NW_023362316.1:0-254 GCF_001411555.2 Juglans regia
CTGGGAAATGATATGCCCGAGATACTCCACCTCATTACTCCCAAAAATACACTTTGAAGCTTTAGCAAAACCCTTATGAAACTTCAAAAATTTCAAAACAATTTGTAAGTGTTGTATATGATCTTGCAGAGTTCTACTATAAACCAGAATATCATCAAAGAAAACTAACACAAAATTTCTTAGATAAGGACGAAACACCTCATTCATCAACCCTTGAAAGATTGATGAGGCATTGGTAAGATCGGAAGAGCACA
>NW_023362317.1:0-254 GCF_001411555.2 Juglans regia
ATGCACGTCGGGTGGCAACATTGGGGGGCCATGTTGTGAGTGTTGTATTGCAATCTTTTGAGGCAACAAGGAAGATTGCTTTTGTAGAGTTTGTGTGATCTACTGTGTTCTTCGTCGGACCTTTGTGTGCTTGACATGGTAGGCAAAGCACCACGGGTGTGTCGCGGCGTGCCTTGGGGCAAGCCATGGGCCAAGCCATGGGGAGCCATGGGGCTTGCCACGGGGCTGTCAAGGCAAGCCATGGGGCTGCCATG
>NW_023362318.1:0-254 GCF_001411555.2 Juglans regia
CCACACTCACACCTCAAGGATGCCATGCACGAGGATCGAACCCCCACGAAGATCAACGCATCAAGAAGGAAACCGTATCAAGGTTCAACCCCATGGGAACAAGGACATCAAGGTCCGGAAGCCACCTCAATGAAGCATGTGCGTAGCACTGGGTGCCATAACACCATCCGCCGTGCACATCTACGTCAAAGAGGAAGCAAACAAACACACAGGCCCGGCCACCATGCGGCCAACCAAATGTAAAATGAAAAATG
>NW_023362319.1:0-33061 GCF_001411555.2 Juglans regia
TTGTACATGTTTTTGAACCCATCATATGTCTCCCTCCTATCTTACTGTCACGGCCTCCCCAACAAAATATGGTCAGCATGCATAGGCACAACATCACAAAGCACCTCATCCTAATACTTCCCAATAGAAAAAGTAACTAACACTTGTCTGTCCACCCTAACCTCCCCACAGTCATTCAACCACTGCAATTTGTATGCTCAAGAGTGTTTTAAGGTTGGTAAATTCAATTTCTCAACCAAAGTAGTGCTAGCCACATTAGTACAACTCCTTCATCAATGATCATACTACATACCTTATTGTTGACATGGCATCTAGTATGGAAAATTCTCTCTCTCTGTTGCTCTACATCATCCACTTTAATGTATGTATTGAGAGCACATCTAGCAACAAGAGATTCACCTGTCACGAGGTATACCACTCCATCATCATCATTAGCATAAACCAACTCGGGCACCTCATCACTATCATCCTCATTCTCAATCATCACCTCCCCATTTCCACGCATAATCATCACCATCTTGTTTGGACATTGAGAAGCGATGTGTCCTAAACCCAAACACTTAAAACATTTAATATCTCTATTTCGTGAATGTTGGGATTCTACCTTGGGTTTGTTGCTAGTTCCCTCATCTTTTCCCTTAGGTGGTTTGGTCTTTCTTTTTACTTCAGATGGATCATTCCTATCCCACTTCATTTTCAAGTAGTGCTAGAAACTGAAGTGTACCTTGCAATCCCTTTTCTCTTTAACTACCTCTCCACCTTCATAGTCATGTGCACCATGTCCTTTATCTCCACATAATGTTGCAATTCAATTACATTGGCTATGTCCCTATTCAAACCACTCAAAAATCTAGCCATGGTGGCCTCCCGGTCCTTCTCTACATTAGCTCGAATCATCGCCACTCCATCTCCTTATGGTAATCCTCCACACTCCGAGACCACTGTGTAAGATTCTGGAGCTTTTGGTAAAGGTCCCAATAGTAGTGGCTAGGTACAAATCTCCGCCTCATGAGAGCTTTCAACTCTCCCCACGTCTCTACAGGCCTCTCATAATTCCTCCTCCTATTGGTCACTAATTGATCCCACCAAATTATAGTATAATCAGTGAACTAAATTATTGCCAACTTCACATTCTTATCTTTAGAGTAATTATGACAATCAAACACCAACTCTATTTTTTCTCTCCCTCCAGATAAACCTCTGGGTCAGTTCTACTTTGGAAAGATGGTATTTTCATTTGGATGCTCCCAAGGTCTCTATCTTCACCATCCCGACCCCTTTGGTTCCCCTCAAGTCCTCTTTCACGCCTAACTCTTCTATGTCTACCCAAACCAACTTCAGATCCAAAGTTTTCCTCATCCTCACCATCTCCTTCATTCTCATACTCATTTTCAACCCTAGGCTCACGTCACCTCCTATCTCTCTCATCTTGCAAATTTCTAATAGATGCTTCTTGATAATTCATCTTATACCTCACTTCACCTAACACAAAGTTCAACTGCTCAAACTGTTGTTGCATGGCTTGCAACACAAATGATGAGTTATCTCCCCTCCCCCTTTGTGATGAGCCACTCTGGTGAGACGTTGTAAAGTGCTGCACAAAAGAATGTTAGTGGTAAAAAAAAAAACCTCACACACTCCCTTACATGTTTATACTTAAGTAATGACACTTCACTCGTGTTTCACTCTTAATTGACTTTTTATCCGATAATAGTCTCACACTCTCTTGCATTTTACCTCAAGAGTTTTCTCACTCAAGTTCTTTAAGAACTAATTGAACCCAATCAAGACAATGCAACATTGTTTTACCCCAACTAGTAATTAGGTCTAAGAAACAATAACAAGAGAAATATGGAAGGAATAAAAAAAATGACACTAAAGTTAAGGAAATTATACGAATAAAACAGTAACTATAAGACAAGATACCAACTAGAATGATGTATGCAGCCCCTTTGATGAGAAGGCACAAGAAAAAATTTCGATTTTTTTTTTCCTGGATGATTTGTTTTTCCCAGATGATTTTTTTTCTTGTCTTTTAAGCAATTGATTTGATCATAATGAACAATAAGCAATTGACAAAACCTTTTTTTTTTCAACTCTAGAACAATGAAGTCCTAGAATTAAATTTAAAAATGCAAGCATTAAAAGATAGAATCAGACCTGATTGGAAACCTTGCTCTAAATACCAAATGATATGAACCCGTGGAAATGAAATCCCTTGAACCCACAATCAATTTGAAGACTCACCAAAGAAAACAAAAATCAAGTCAATGGATGGAAAATCTAGACCCGTTGAGAACTCGTTTCAAGAACCTAGATTATATTAAATCTAGACCTGTTGAAGAACTTGTCTCAATAACCCAGATTACAAGGAGGAATGCCACAAAGATTGTGATTTATCTTTGATAACTTCAAAAGTTCAATCAAGAACAAGAGGAGTAAACTCAACTCACAATGAAAACTCAATATTGTCTAAAGCTTCAAATGAGGCTATAAAGAGTATTTAAGCCAAACCTAATTAAAACCCCAGCCAAAATAAAGCCCATTTTACCTAAAATGCCCCTGGATGAACAATGCCGCGGCTTCAGTAACGCTACAGTAACATCTTGAAACCCTAGTTCCTAAAAAGTAACTTTCCAAATAAGCCATTGGCCAAAATATAAGACCTTCCCGAAAACCCTAGTTCTTAAGAAATACGACATGTGGGCCAAGCATCTTCAAGCCCACTTATTCTAAACTAATTAAATAAATCCTTTACGAAAATTGGAAGCCTCCAATAACAATAGGTCCTATCTCTAAGTCATGTCTTCCACAGCTTGAATCAAGTAGATCAAAATTGGTTCTCCTTCTTTCAAGTCCATCTTAAGTGTTGAGCTCTTGCTAGCTTCATCCCAAGTGGATTAATTGCACCAATCCTTGCATTGCTTCCTTGATCTTCTTGGCCATTGATATTGTAACTGGCCCATCTGGAACTTGCAAATGATCTTTAAGAGTAGGCCCACCTTGGTACCCCAATAAATCACAAACCACATAAATTTTACTGATCATAATATTAAAAAAAACCCAAAAATAATGCATTGCGAGACACTAATTTCCATATCAATTCGGAAAATCAATGTTCAGATAACACAAAAATCAGGAATACCACAAAACAATCATGCTACCACTGCCAAAAAAATAGTAAAATAAAAATAAGAGTAATTATAAGGTACCGAATGGAAGCATGATTATCAGTTTTGAAGGAAGACGCATGGGTAGGGAGGGGGGCCAGATTCATGCTGGTTTGCATGGCTTGGGACATATATGCATGGTGGGGGAGCGGCGCAAGGAGAGGAGGAGAATCCCATGAAGGAAGAGCGGCCCACAGGGGAGAGGAGATCCAAAAATTCATGAGGGCGTATAGTAAATTGGGAGAGGGGGGGGAGGGCGTATGGGAAAATGGGGTGGGTGGGTGAGGTGAAAAAGGAGAGGGGGGGGGGGGGGAGCAGATCGAAAGAGAGGGGGTCGGGTGGAAAGAGCAAATTTAAAGGGCGGAGGGTAGGGTTGAAAAACTGAACCTTCGGCGTGGTTTTTGGGCAAAACTGACGCCAAGCACTAAGAGAAAAATGGGTGGAGCAACCAATCTTAACTGATTGATGGAGAGTGGTAAAACCAGCCGGTTGCCGACGATTCATTGGCATGAACATTGGTTCCAACACTCAATGAATTTCTCAACACTTCAACAATACAGATTACAGATTCAACAACAAACATCAACTTTCATTTTCTTAATCATTAAATAAAAAAAAAATTAAATACATGAAGAATTAAAATGAATGAATAAACTCAAGCAACATACTATTCTTTCTCAAAAGATCAAACGTCTAGTTAGAAGGTTAATTGGCCCGACCAATCAGCCGTCAAAGTCTAATTCCAAATTTCCAAGTAGCAGGTGATAGATCACGATTGCAACAGATGCACTCCCCCAAGATGCACGAGCTAGCAATTCCCGTACTAGACTTGTTTGTATAGCGCCTAACTGCCTCTCAGGTTTTCATGCCAAACTTGCAAGAACTTTTCAACGGAGAATGATAGGCTATTATTACTTGCCTAACATCAATCTTTGTAAAGAATAGAAAGGGAGAAAATACTTCTATATATTACTTGCTGAAAGTATTACATGTGTGCCTTTATATACAACTTGACAAAAGAGCGGGTAAATAATAAGATTAATTTTATCTAACTCTAATAATCTTTCAAAGTTCTCGAGGGACTCTACCATGAATAAATAGTCATGGAGATTCTTTCCGTGATAACTTAAGGAGATACATTTCCTCTAAATAGTCGTTGAGATTCTTTCCGTGATAACAACTTCCAAATTTATTTATTAGGTAATTTTACATATAATCGTGAAGTGTATAAACATCGCGTAATCGTTTTGAAAAAGAGTGAGATTCATTATTAAATTTTTTTTTCATGTGGGCCCCATGTTTTATTCACTTTTTTTTAAAACGATTACGCGGCAATTGCAAAATTCACGGTTGTAAATATATTTTCTCTTATTTATTTTTGTAACTGCCTTATGTATTTAAGGAGATACATTTCCTTTAAATAATATATTATTTTGATATTTGGATATAAAAATAACAATATTTAAATTTCTAGTAGTAACAAAATAATGTATTAAATTAATAATATGGAGTTTACATATTGCTCTATTTTTTTATCATTATATATATTGTTAATTAACTAAGTTATGTTTTAACAATGGCTGTAAATCACATGCATGGGAACCGGGGAATAATATTATTAAATTTTAAAATAGTTACAAACATTAATGATGTATTAAAATTATAATATTTACTTTTCAGATTATTTTGGTAAAAAAGAAACTAAAGACTCCATAAATATTACTTAAGCAAATAATTGCTCTCTTTTGTAGGGGAGAATGATATATAAAAATTTGAATATAACAAAAATTAAATGATTATTTAAAAGCGTGCATAAATATATAAGGAGCTCAAGTTTGAATATAAAATAAAAAATAAAAATAGTTAATATGTAAATTGATCTCAATGTTCTTTCAACAAATAAAAGCCATTAATTATCACATCCCTTCTCAATATAGACTACCAAAAAATTGATAATAGAGTCTTCACTTTTTCTTTTTTTTTTTTTTGAAACTTGTCTCAACAATATTAAAAGCTGAAAAGGTTTGTTCAATTTATTTTTTTCCAAACCTAATCTTAATAATGTTTATGATTTAAAGTTTTTGGCTTTTCTATATTTTTCAACTTAAATTCTCAAAATAAAACTCAAAGAAAATGACTAATGAAAAGTCATATTTTGATATTCAAAACTAATTTATCGTATGTACAACATAATAAATTAAATTAAAATTTTGGGTTTACATGAGGAATCATTGAGCATATATATATATATATATATGTGTGTGTGTGTGTGTGTGTGTGTGTGTGTGTGTGTGTGTGTGTGTGTATATCTAATACTCTTTTATTACAAAAATCTCTTCATTCTTTTTTTAATAGGTTAAGATCAGTATGTAAATTTCCTTGGAGAAAATTAATTTAATTATTATATTAAAATAAGTTTGAAATTTTTAAAAGTTGGAAACAAGTAGATAGAACAAACTTAAGCACATCATTTACTACTTCTCTTTCAATTTTCACATATAAGAACAATTGTAATGGGCAGCGACTTACAACTACGGCTTTATGGGATTACTGTGACACCCCGGCCTCCACCTTGGCAAGGACCATGGCGCCTGGATGTTCACCACTTGAGTCACACACCCTACACATTGTGATAACAAAGTGTATGCTCACAAGCTCAATAAAGTGTACACACACACATACATACATATATATATATATATATATATCTACTATATATATGTGCGAATGAAGTATGAACAATATTTTTGACTAACAATTTTTCTTCCTATTTTGTCCCTGCTTCTATTCTCAAATTTCTATTTTGACTAGCTATATTTGTACGTTTTTGCCCCTTGGCTTCTTTCTCCCACGCGCGGCCCTTTTTCGTTCCAACGCCACCATCGCGCCTCCGTTGGCCACCATCTCTTCACCACACCGGCATCGGCCCTCTAGCCACCTAAACCACCCAACCTCAGTTTCGATTCACCACCGTTGAAGCCCCTCTAGCTCATTTTCGGATTTGAGTATTTTGGCCTCCAACCGCCGCCCACGCGGCCACCCGCAGCCAACCACCACTACCATTTGCTTCACCAATACCTCGCCCTTCCTTAGCCATCCCAAGTTTTAGTTTGTTCCTATTCAAAATTTGGCATTTTGAGACCAACGGTCGTAGTCCCAAATGCACTGTTACGTTGTTGTGCCGCCACCTCTTGCACTTCCTTGATCCTTCGAAAATTATATTTCATAATGTAAGTAATTTTCCAAAGAAGTTTGTGAGATTTGAATATATTTTTGCATTAACAAATTTTTTACAATCTAGTTAGTTGTGCCGGACTTTGAGTCCGAGGAGTATGGGGGTCGGTTGGATGTGAGGATGTGTTGTTTATTTAATTGAATTATGTTTGCATGCATTTATGTTGTGTTTGGCATCATGACATTTATTGCATCATTTCACGCATGCTCATGTGTCATGAAAGCTGGCTTTTCATGTGAGAGATGATTATTGGGTATGTTTGAAATGAATGGATTAAAAGGAATAAGAGAAAGGAAAATGAACTATAGGGATGATGGTAAGCAGGGACGGTGGTAGAGTTCCACCTGTGATTCCCGCCTACGGTGCATGCGGTAGGGATGGTGGTAAGTCCCGCCTGTGATTCCCGCCTACAATGTTAGCGGTAGGAATGGTGGTAAGAAGGGATTGTGGTAATCCCGCCTGCGATTCTCACCTACACTGATTGATAAATGAATATGTTAGGCCATTTTTTGAAAAAATGGCGGTTTGTGGTTTAATGGATACGAGCACCATTTTTTGCGAAAATTGCCAGTTTATGCTTGGGCCGTTTTCTGGAAAATGGCGAATAGTATTTAATGAAATTTTTTGGGTCAAATAAATTAATGAATATTAAATAATATTCTTAAAATAATAAAATCATTTAAATAAATTAATTTTTTAAAACTATATCATTTTCGAAACTCCAAAATATAAAAAGGTCTACTTGAAAATTTGTCTTTATTCAATAACACTACGTACGAATACATCATTTAAAATGATTTTGGTAAAATATTTAGAAGGTTTTAGAATACTTGACTCAATTTAAAAATCATCAACTAGATTTAAAATAAAGATATTAGATTTACAATGATTTTCTTTAAAGAAATGATATTCATTATCTCCATATCACACCAATATTTGATTTCTTATTTTTTTTTCTTGATGTGTAAACACACATAATTAAACATCAATATATATATTTTTAAACTGAATGGTAAAAATGAGAAATCACATATTACTGTATAGTATAAAAATGACATTATTTATACTTTTTAAAGTAATTTCTTTATTTGGAAAACAAAAAATTATGTAAGATTAAACTGGACAAACGTGCAGGGCACGTTGTCCTTTCCTGCGTATGCATAGAATTATGTAAGAATATTAAACTGCGTATGCATAGAATACTCCTAATTATATTAATGTCATTGTAAGCAGCAATAGGATGAGTTTTTCTACGCTGAAGACGTCACAGTAGTTGAACCTCAAAGCTGTTCAAAGCATGTGTGCAGAATGTAAGGGACTTCTTCCGATCGATCCTCAGTTTGATCAGTTGATTAAAGTAGACATTATTTGCATATATTATCAAAGTCAATGACTGGAAAGGTCAGAAATCATTCGTAGTGATCAGCTCTCTGAGTAGGGTAGTGATAGGGTTCAAAAATCATTTCAAGTTTTTTTATTTTTTTATTTTTTTATTATTTTATTTTAAACATTTTTTTAATATCCTTAATCATCAAAGCGCTTTGGTTGATATTTAGAGTGAAAGGTTACTGAGAATAACTTGGCAACAATAACATGAAACTAAAAATAAATTGGTTAACGGGAGACAAATTAAGGTAACATGAAGATGATCTCGAGATTGACATGATTTGGGAACCATGAAAAGGATTTTTCTGGTTAATTAATTTCTTAAGAAGTCTATTTAGACTTCAAAGGCGCACGCACGGGAATTGGTCGTGAAGAAGTCTAGCTTATGTATTTAGTCTTCAAAGGCACACAGCGCCGGAAACCGGGAATTAGTGTGAAGGTACATTCAAAGGACAAAGATATACTAATTTTCCAACTAAGCCAGCTGCGCGGGTAAAATAGACACGCGAGCTTGAAAATGACCGCTATTTATTATTTTATTTTATTTTTTCTGGATTAGACATATTAACTTATTAATGCGCATAACTTGACAACAATGATATCTTTTTCTAATTTCTATCTTAGCATCTCGTTACAATACAGTAAGAAAAAGTCTTCTTGCAAGCGAGTTTATACATTAAAACATATTGATATTAACATATAAGACATCCGTTTAATAAAACGGTACGAATTGAGGAGAAAATAATTTTTATGAGATAAAAAACTTTATTCTTCTCTCAAAAGTACCATCATTCTTTTATTTTTCCTTTTAATAAAAAAAAAGTCATCTCAACGTCGGTACATAGTTTTGTACATACCTAGCAAGGCTCATACGATAATATGTCCAACCTATAATTTCACGTTCAAATTATTTAATATTTTATTTATTAAATGGGATTACAAAATAAAATAGTGTTGTACTCACAAAAATATTTTATAAACTTAAATTTATAAATTAATATAATTTAATTTGATACATTAGATTATTTTATTATAAAATATATCTAAAATATCATATTAAATTATATCAATTTATTAATTTATTTTTATTGATCTATCTGTACAGGATATCTTTATACGATACACATAATTCGACTATAAAAGTAGGAATCAAGACACGTATTCTGATGGTAACATGCTAGACTTCTGGAGAGTGGTTACCCGTGAGCCTGATAACCACAACTTCTAATTATTTATTTTATATACAAGGAGATCTAGGACATCTATTTTTTCTGTTTTTTAAATTAATTTGTTGAACTACAAGTCAATTAAAAAAATATCTAGGACATCTAGTTCAATGCTTGGCAGCTTCAAAGAAAGATCAGTACAAAATATGGGTCAAATTATAAATAGTAATATTTTGTAGATCTCATCGAGATGTGTTTAATTTTTTAAAATTCAGATGATTTAACTTTTTAAGTTAAAATGTATGAAGTAGGTTGAGATGAATTCCATCAATAATTAATTCGAGTTCGGTTTCAAACACAACCTAAATAGCTTGGAATTGCAACTCAAGTATCAATTAATGGTTGAGTTGCCAAATTATTTCAGAAGATGCAGTTTAGTTTATGTACTAATTGGAGGACTTGTAATTTGTAAAATTTGCTCATTAAAATGCAGACGCAAAACATGTTTGTCCTTTAACTTCATGGGCTATTATTTCTCTGTATTTCAGCACGAATAACAAGACGTATCAATAATAAACACAGAAAGCATATATAATCATAGAACAAAAGCAAAAAGAAAAAGAAATCACTACAATGGGATCATCAGATCAGATCAAATCAGTCTTTTAGCCCTTCTCCTGTTATAGGGAGAAAGGATGAATTTCAGCTTGATGAACATGTATGAGGTATTTTCTTCTGTATATATACAAAAAAACATGCACCAAGTTGAAATTCAACATTTGAGGTATTTCAGCTTGACGATGAGTGCATCATCCATGCAAAAGTTTGACAATTCTTTTTGAGCAGTGCTACACAAAAATTCAACATTTGGAATTTTTTTTCAAATTCTTTTTTTCAACATTTGGAATTTTAGATTATGATAAACACACGTTTAATATTAAAAAAAAAATACCACATCACGTTTTGTGTGGAGTATGAGAAAAAGTGCTTGGCATATAGAGAACTCTTGTTCGAATTTATCTTCAAACCGGTTGAGGTGCTTTTGGGCATTTTACACTCCCAATAAAAAGGTGACACCTCATTAATCCATGGTATTTGCTGTGGATTACCTTACATTTTACAACATGCTCTTCGGCCATCCTTCGAAAGAATTGAAACCGTTCCTCCCTCTCTCTCTCTCTCTCTTTTTTTTTTTTTATAAATAAATTCATTCAGTGAAACAATAAACAAGCCCTTACAAAAGATTGCTTTTATCAAACCAAACGGTTTGAGATACAAAAGGACACTCCCACCACATCTCTATATCACTAATACTCCATGCATGTCTAGCTAGTTGATGTGCCGCTGAGTTACCCATCCTGTTGACATGCAAAACTTGAATTTCCTGAAAACAATGCATTATTCTTCTAATTTCTTGTAGAAGACAATCAAAATCTGTGCAATACTCAACATGATTATTCAAAGCAACAACAAGAATTAGCCAATCCGTTTCGAGCACAAGCTTCGGCACACCCCATTGAACACACAGTTGTAACTCCCTTAACATAGCAATAGCCTCAATAAACTCAGAAGAGACCACTTCCCTTTCCAACTTACTGCATGCAACAATCACATCACCATTTTGATCCCGCAACAACACTCCAATTCCAGCTGTTTGTCGGTCATGAAAAGTTGCCCCGTCAACATTCAATTTAAGAAAGTCTAGAGGAGGAGGTTGCCAAGCAATCACCTTAGTAAGATGAGGAGAAAAAACATAAAAAACCTGACTCTTCTTGAAAGCAGATTTCAGAGATAAAGCCTTATTAACCACCACCTACAGTCCAAGAGAGACCTTTTCATAAATATACACATTTCTTCTATATCATAGAGCCCATGCTATAGCAATGAAAGTTGCCAAACTGTCTTCCGACCCTTCAGCTCGAGTCATATTGGCTAGATCCCAAAAACTGCAATTTGACCACATAGTCCAAAACAAACTCATCTGCTGTGAATAAACCTGATGGACTTCTGAACAATAGAACACTGCATGAGCAACATCCTCTATGTCCTTGCCACAAAATAAACAAGTATCATTCTCAACAACAAACTTGTGTTTTAAATTTTTTAAAGTTGGCAACTTTTCTAAGCAAGCTTTCCAAGCAAAAAGCTTCATCTTTTTTGGCAATTTCAGATTCCACAAACATTTCCAAAAGCCAGTTGCAGTGCTATTTCCCGAACCTTCCCCCTACTCTAAGTTCCAGATTTATGAAGTCTCCGATATGTACTTCGCACCGAATACATACCAGATCTTTCATGTATCCAGAAAATATAATCTTCTATACTATCACAAACATTCAACTTCAAGATCTGGTTCACCTCATTTGGATTAAAGAGAGCCCTTAATCAATCAACATTCTACCATCTAGTATGCTCATCAATCAAAAACCTAACCCTCAAATCTGCATCTACGCTTGAAAGATTAGAATTACCAGCAGATTGATTAATACCCGGTAACCAAGAGTCCTTAAAAAGTCTAATATTCCTTCCATTCCCCACACGCCACCTACATCCTTCCTTTAAGATGGAGTTACTAGCTTCCAAAATCCCCTTCCAGATATAAGAAGAACGCAGTCCAGCTTTTGCCTAAAACAAAACTAGTATTGGGAAAATACTTAGTTTTGTACACTTTAAACAAAAATGAGTTATCGTTCTTCAAGAGTCGCCAACCTTGTTTAGCTAAGAGAGCTCAATTAAAGAGCCTTAAATTTTTGAAACCCAAGCCCCCCTGAAATCGTGAATCACATAACTTCTCCCAACTAATCCAATGACTCTTCTGTTCTTGGGATTGTTGTCCCCACCAAAATTGAGCCATCATCCTTTCTAGCTCAGAACAAAAAGATTTTGGAAATAGAAAACAACTCATAGCATAGGTCGGAAAAGACATTGCTACGGCTTTAAGCAAAACCTCCCTCCCTCCTTGTGACAACATATTTCCCCTCCAAGTTTGTAACTTTTGACATAGTCGTTGCTTAACACTAGAAAAAGCGTCCTTCTTGGATCTACCCACCATTGGAGGAAGGCCCAAATACTTTTTAAACTGTTGTGTATAACTCCCCCCCCCCTCTAAAAAGCTGCATAATCTGACCCTTTAATCCTTCCTAAACATTATGGCTAAAGACCATGGTTGTCTTATCCTTATGAATACACTGGCCAGAAGCTTTCTCATAAGTACTCAATAAAAGTTGCAGCTTCTCGTTTGTAACCACATCCGTTCGACAAAAAATGACACTATCATCGGCAAATAACAAATGGTTAACACTTGGAGCACCCCTACAAATTTTAATCCCCTCAATAGCACCTTACTAGCCTCCCTTTTCAACAAACTGATTAAACCTTCCGTACACAAGAGAAACAAATAAGGAGACAAAGTGTCTCCTTGTCTAATTCCACGACTTGGAATAATATGCCCCGTTGGACAACCATTGACTAGAATGGAGAAAGGAACAGTTCGAACACACCTCATGACTAAACTTATCAAACCTTGAGCAAAACCAAGAGCCTCCATCATTTTCTCCAAAAAAAACCCACTACACTCTATTATATGCCTTGCTCATATCAAGTTTAATCGACATGAAACCCTTTCTTCCTTTTTTCTTATTCCGCAAAAAGTGCAACATCTCATAAGCAATCAAGATATCAGAAATTTGTCGGTTGGGTACAAAAGCAGATTGGGTTTCAGCAATAACAAAGGGCAGTATTTTGTTTGGCCTATTTGCAATGACTTTTGATAAAATCTTATATAGCACATTGCATTGGCTAATTGGGCGAAAATCAACAACTTTAGACGTATAAGATCTTTTAGGGATTAAAATAATGTGAGTATGGTTCACATTCATAGGAAAATCTCTAGAATTCAAAGCTAAAAGCACTGAATCAGTAACAGATTTACCTATTACCGTCCAATACTTCTGGAAAAAAAAATTGGAGACATCCCATCTGGTCCTAGCACTTTCGAAGGATGCATTTGTATAATAGCCACTTCGACCTCCTCAACCACATACGGTTTCAGCAAATCTCTGTTCACCTCATCTGTTATTCGACTCTCGACCCCATTAATAACTTCCTCCATATCTACCTCATCACCAGCAGTGAACAACTTGGTAAAGTAATTAGTCATTAAAGCATCAAGCTGACTACCTTTCTTCCAACTACCCGACTCATCTTGTAGCTGCAAAATATAATTTTTCTTTCTTCTAGCAGAGGCTTTAGAATGAAAAAATCGAGAATTACTATCACCCTCTCTCAGCCACATGACCCGAGATCTTTGTTTCCACATAATTTCATCTCTCTCAAGCCACTTTTGGACCTCATCCCTTACTTATTGCTGTTCTGTTACTGAGAAACCAGATGGACCAAAGTCCTGCAAAAATTCCAATCGCCTTTTAGCACTAGCTAGTTCCTTTTGCACATTCCCAAAAGACCTCTGATTCCAACATCCCAAATCAGAAGCACAGTTGGAAATGGAAGCCATAACATTAGTAAGGGAAGGAGAACCTTCCATTTGATCCCAATTTCTTTTTATAATACTACTACATTCCTCCTCCCCAACCCACATGGCTTCAAATCGAAACAACTTCCTATGACGTCATTTTATAAAACCACCATCTGAGTCCCACCACAAAGAAATATGATCTAAATAAGAGGCTACCCCATGCTGAACCCGCAAGTTTGGAAACAAATTACACCACAAAGAATTTCCAAGAAAACGATCTAATTTTTGCTAATCAAACCCCCACCTTCCCTCCTATTACTCCATGTGAACTGGACTCCAACAAACCCCAAATCTCGCAGGTGACACACTGATAACACATCTTTAAAATCCTCCAACAGCTTATCCGATCTGAACCTGCCTCCATAATGTCAGGAGCTTCCTTCATGATCAAATCACGAAGGGTTCGGATTCCTCGTGGGTTCCCAAGCCCACGAGGATTCCAACTGAAAATTTTCATGACATCCGACTGGGCTGTAAAACAACCACCGCCGATATCTCAGTAGAACTAAAAAGCGCACCTAGATCTGCCACCACTGGACGCCTTTTCGCATTGTGCTCCTCCTTTGGAATTGCTTCCACACCTCGTCGCCTCTTGCCTGTAATCGTTACTTTCTATGGACACCCCCCAACGATGGCCTCTCCGTCAGCGATCCCCTTCCCCTCTGAACTCTCACTCAGCGACAATACCCTTTTAGGTCGTGACTTTCGATGAACTGAAGACAAACCCTTTGAGAGGTTACCTACAGCTACTGGGCCTTCATCAAGACGGTTGAGGCTAAAGCCCATTTGTGCATCCAAGCCCAAGCCCACAACAGAGGTCTCTGCAATAGGAACATCAGTCAACTGGGCTTCATCCACTGCTCCATCCTTCCTCACAAAATCACCATTGCCCAACTTCATGATATCGGGTACCCCAAGATTCACGGGACTAGTTGACTCCTCCATAATTTTCTTCGAAGAAAAAACCACCGCTCCCTTAATCGTAGGCAACTCCCCACCTCCAGCAAGAATAGTTATAACTTCCTACGAATCATCTGTAGCCACCATGAAGACTGCCTAACGGACTAACAGTCACCTTCGCCACTTGGGATTTCCTGGTTGAGATTGGTTCAGACTTCCTGGCCTCAGAACCCTTCCCTCCCCCTCTCCGATCAGCTGAGTATCCCGCACGAAGATATTTTCCATATGGACAATCTTCAACCTTCAAGTTTGCCACCTCAAATGCATCACACTCATGCTGAGTATGACCCACCAATCCACAATAATAACAAAAGTCAGGCAATCTTTCGTAAGAAAAGCGTAGAAAACAGGACTGGCCATCCCCGACACCCATGCGCTTTCGCCCTAGCAAAGGCTTGGATATGTCCAAATTCACTTGAATTCGCATGTATTCACCCCACTCCATTTCCCCCACATCCAATTCCACTTCCAAAACCTCTCCCAACGAAGCACCAACTAGCTTATCAACACATGCATTTCGAGCCATTAGAGGTAAATCATGTATACGAGCCCAAAAAGGTGCATGATTTAACTCCAAGTTACCCATTTGTAACCTTCCATCAAAATCCTTCATAAGAACCAGATGTTTATCAAACATCCAAGGACCCTCTCGCATCACTTTGGCCTTTTCCCGAGCATCGTCAAATTCAACGATGATGAACACAGAGGTTAAGTCACGAAACTTGACTCCCTTAACTGGTCTCCATACCTTGCTCGTTGTCTTTTTAAAAGCATCATGACTATAATGTTTCCTGGTTAGCAGTTTCATGATGAAACAATTTTCAACCCTTGCGAGTAGTTCCTCCACCATACTAACGTCGAAAGAAATCTCCTCACTCTCCCTTTCTGTCAAAGACATATTGGCATACAAGTCCTCAATATCTCCAGCCATCCTTCAGTAGAGCTCGCACTAGAGACAAGAAGAGAAAAAACCTCCACACAGGAACTCCGAGAGAGAACCTAGAGAGGAACAACAATATTCCTCCCTTTCTCTCTTCGAGTTCACTCTCTCAAGCTCTCTTGCCATGTGAGTCCATTGCTCCCTCCTGGTCCTCACTGTTGATTTCCTCTCACACGTCGATTGCCCACGATGTAGTTGAAAAAAAAAAAAGAGAAATGTCTAGCAATGTTTGGAATAGAATTGTTTCTAAACAAGAAAGACTGATTCCACACGTACAATGAAATAGAATTTCTAAATTTCTATGAAACCAAAATAGGACTCTCAATTGGCATGTGAATCAAAGTGGCACAGTTTCAATTCCAGGGATATTAACACCTTATAAGCACTTCCAAACATGCCTGCAGATTTTGACCAACAAGAAAAAACAAATAATTACTGTTTCTGCATGGAGGAACCACCTTCGATGCAATGTCTATTGTGAAATATTACATTGATAGATTTTTTTCGAGTGTTCAACAAGATGAAATATAACACAAGGGAAACGAGGAACAACAAACTTACCACAGGATCTCCACTTCAACTTGAGGAGAGATAATTTCTTTGTCTCATATCTGTTTCTGACGGGGAGAAAGAGAGAGAGAAAGCGACTAAAGGTGAATCTTATGTTTCGTTAGTCATGAGAGAGAGAGAGGAAGGAGGGGGGAAGGGTACGACACCGTCGAGAGAGAGTGGAGAAAGAGAGACCAAATTGAGTAAATTCACTGCACTAAACACGTGTTACCCTTATATTGAAAGGAATGTATCCAACAATTACACTGGATCCGGTCGGAGCGAATCTTATTGTTTCCTTATTATTATTATTATTATTATTATTATTTAAATTTGTAGCCTGTAAAATCTCCAATGAATTATTCAATAAATATATATATATATATATTTATAATATCACCAATTCAATATGGTTTAATGGGATGATATCCAACCTTTGGGCCTATTAGGCGATACAAGGCTAACGAACAATTGGTTGGGGGCCGTGGGGTCATTGGCCCAATCTGTCACTAACAAGATCTCAAGATATGCTTTATGCTGATAATTTTTTGAAAATTTTAGAGATGTGTTTCCAGTATAATTCTAGTAAAATGTCGAGACCCATTACAAATGTATTTGGGTGGATTTATTTTAGATATTTGTATCTGGATTTGAAAAAGCGCTAAACTCTATGGACAAGTTAGAGAATAAATTTGTTGTGAGTTTTTTATTTTATTAATTCTGTTTAATTTATTTTATTTACTATCATGATAAACAAAGACAACTTTAATATTAATTTGTCAAAAAAAAAAAAAATTATTTTGACATAAATTGTTTTAACTGACAGTGAGAAGTTCTTCAAAAAGTTTTTCTTTACCCAAAGCTCCATTTCCCAAAGTTTTTCTGAATCACCGCTGTTACCCATGAGATCGCTGCGCAGCCTCTCAACTCAAAGCTCCATTACGGGTAAAACCGAGTCTCAATAAGTACAGTAACGGGGCACCATATACTATATATAGCAAGTCAGTCAAAGTGCACATCATTACATTCAACAAAAGGAGTGCCTGAAAAATAAAAATAAATAAATAAAAAGAATTGTCAAACCTCTCCTACGTCTGTCCGCGCGTGTGTTTGAAGGTATCTCTCCATTCTGTACATAATATTTGAAATAAATGCTGGAATTGGGGTATAGAGGCAGTAAATTAAGAAAAATTCAAGAGATAAGTTTTATATTTTGTATATTTATTTAAAAATATATATTTTTATTTTTTTATTCACGTAATAAAAATAATTTCAGATATATTTATAAGTAAAATAGGATAAAAATATAAAATTATATATTTTTAAATAAGTGTGTAAGGTGTGAGGCTTGTGGGTAATATTATTTTTAAATTAAAATTAGGATAATACTAGTGTGGAATTTTTTTTAATTTCTTTAATTTCTTATTTAAAAAATGTTTTTTAATAATAATGTAATTTTTTTAAAATATTTAAAAATATTAAAATATATATATATATAAAATAAAAATAAAATCACGTATCAAATATATTAACGGAACCCCTGCGGTGACTCTAGAAGAGTCCTTTAAATTATTCAACAATTTTCGAAGCTGCTCCATATTTTTGACTACTGGAAACAGGTGTTGAGTGTTGACCAACGTTTGTTGTTTCCAAAGTTCAACTTTCAAAGCCGCGATTGCGTCGATACGACGGCTTCTTTAGGTCCTCCCTACAAGATTAGTCAAATCTTTGTATCGCAAAAGTTCAAAACATTTTAATAAATAATGAAAGAAATAGAGATGAGATGAAATATAATAGATTGAGATATCTCAATTTATCTTATAAAGATTCATATCATTATTATAAATTTTATAAATTCTTATTTAAAAATATAATAAATAATTTAATTTTTTAAATATTAAAATAATAATAATATTAAAAAATAATATTTTATTTAACTTTTAACTTTTATTTCAATTTATCGCATCTCAACTTATTATCCAAACATTATCATTTTTTTTTTGTGTAAATATGGATTTCTCGTTTTAAAAAAGTTTGAAAAATAAATTTGTAAATTTCTTTTAAAAGGAATCACTATTTAGTTTAAAAATAAAAATAAATCATGAGTAAAGGTAGCCACTCCTTACACTATGTTTAGATGTTGAGATGAGTTGAGTTGAATTATAAATAATAGTATTTTGTGAGTTCTATCGAGATGAATTTAATTTTTTTTTTAAATTGAGATGAGTTTAACCTTTTAGGTTGAAATGTATGAAGTAATTTGAGGTGAATTTAACTTTTTTATTGAAAATTGAAAAAATAACGAGTCTGATCAATTATTTGTTTGAGGAGTTGAGTTTGGTTCAATAACCAAACACAACTAGACAGCTTGATCTGAGCCATCTATGAGTGTGGCCACCATCAACTAGTCTTGATAAGAAAATACTTCCTAGTAGATGGCTCTTGGGTGGCCATTGGCTCCATTTGAATATTAAGGTTATGTTTAGATGTTAAGATTACTTTCATTTATCATAAACTAATCATTGATGAGATCTATTACTTTTTTAATTTTACATAAAAAGTTAAACACATATCAATCTATTTCATACATTCAAACACATATCTCAACCTATTTACATTCAAAGATATTTCATGAGATCCACAAAATACTACTATTCACAAATCAACTCAAATCATTTGAGATCACCTCAACATCTAAATACAATCTAATAATATCTCAGATCATCTGTGTATAATAGTAGTAAAATAATAGTAAATAATTTATAAATAGTAGTGAACTGCTTGTGAACAATAATAAAATCGTCTGAGAAGGTATGAGAACAAGTGTATTCTCAAACACAGTCTTAATTAGAGATACCTAATCAGAGCCACCCAGAGGTGATCACATGATAACCAAGAATTAAATTTAAATGAGCCATTTTTTAATATGGAGGAGTACATTCTTAGAATTCCATCGATAAAACTAGACCTTCAGTTTTATTAATTGAACATGCTAAAGGATAGGAAAAGTATATCATTTATCAATTCTACAAATGATTCACCTCAATTCTATAGATGATTCACCTCAATTCTCTAATTTTTTTTTAAATATTTATGTATTTGTATATTATAAAAAAATATATTTTTAATAAAAGAAATAGAAATAGAAATAGAAATAGAAAGAGGCTCAAATTGGGGATCCATGAAATGAGAAGCGATGGTAGGTCTGGCTAAGGTGGTGGGTAGCAGTCATTCTGGTGGCTAAACCCCCCCCCCCCCCCCCCCCACCCACCCCGGTCCCGCCCGGTGCCCCACACTCATCTCGTCCTTCTTATTCTTTTCCACCAAAATAACATTGTTTTTTCTACTAAAAAAAAAAAAAGCAGTACAAGTCAAGCAATCTTCTTTTAACTGCTATGTGACTAATTTTTTTTTTTGAAAATTTATATACGTTTATGAATTTTAAATTTTAACAGTATAAGAAAGATAGACATAAATCGACACCATTATATGAAGTGAGTATTTAAGCTTGATTTGTACAGTGAGTTGAGATGAGATGGGTTAAGATGGTTTGTAAATAGTTGTAAGATATTTGAGTTAAGATGAGATGAGTTAAAAATGATTTGAATCAAAATGTTTTATGGAATTTTTGGAATGAGAGAGAAAAAGTTGAATAAAAATATTATACAAATTAAAATATTATTCGAATATAATTTTTATTTTGTGATTTGAAAAAGTTGAATTATTTTTTGTATTTTGTTTGGAGTTTGAGAAAGTTGAAATAAATTAAGTAATAATTAGATGAAAAAGTTGAAGATTTTGAAATTGAAAATTGTTTGTGTTTGTGGTGTTTGCATATTAAGATGAAATAGAATGAGCTGAGATGGGATAAGATGTAAGCATCTTTCTATCCAAAGGAGGCTTTAATGTTGTATGAGAAATTCTCTAGACAATTATAGAAAGTTCTCTAAGACTTGTTACATGTGTCAAAAAAAGATAAATTGAGGGCGACTTCAAATCAAAAAGCAAATTATACAAGATTTATTGAATATTTAATATTGTCTGAAAATTTTATTAACTGCATAATTAATATTATAGATTCACTTTATGTATCTATCTATTTAAATTGTGACCCTCCAATTTAGAGTCTTGGGAATATTTTTTCCTTCTTAGGTGGTGCTACAGCCACCGAGACTTGGTATCGAGATATTGTAATGACTGACATGGCATGCCACGTGGCTATTAAATAAAAAAAAATGGATCCCCGATACCACTTTCCTCCTCCCTACTTTTGACGCTAACTGTAAGGGTGAAAACCTCTACCTCATTCCTCCCCTCCCCCTGCCCATCACTCACGGAAATACAAGAGCAAGATGCCCAAGAAAAATAAAATAACAAGAAAAGTAAAAGACCAAAAATTATGAATGCTACAAATTTTGTTTGATCTATATTGATAAAATCCGAAAAGTAAAAATCTGAGCATTGTCTTTGTTTTTTTTTTCTTTTTTTCATGGCAGCCAATTTAAAATCGATCTTTTTCTCAGAAATGGATCTTTTCCTTCGATACGGTTTTTGAAGAAAACAAACATAACAAAACAAAAAATAGATAAATCTGAGAATTGGACAAATATTTAAAGTATAGCTACACAGCCTCCCCATTTTATCTACACCACATGAATTCCTGACATATTTTTTTCTTTCTTATTCCTATTCCTATTCGAATTCCCCCCTTTTTCTCACCACACCACACCCCACCCCACCCGTCCCCACCCCCCCCCCCATCGCGACACCGTTCACGGAATTTCCCTATAGACCCCCTTCCCGTTTTCCTAGGCATTTCCCCGGTAGCGTCCCACCACTCAATCGCCCCTGTTCCCCCCCTCCCCTGCGTCAAACGGAAGCCCCCCTGCATGCACCAGTTCATGCGAGCTCATCCCCCACCGGTAAGTTTGTTGCACTACAACACAATTGCTTTTTAGTGACGGTTGGGAAATTGTGACAGTCCCTAGACCGTCACTAAAAGGCATTTTCTGTGACAGTTTTTGGAAACCGTCACTAAAGATAGAATGAGATTTTTTTACATTCGAACGTATGAGAAATATGCGTTCGAACGTCACATATACTTTTGAACGTTATGTCTGTTTACGTTGGAAAGTAAAATGTTTTGGCGCAACCGTTCGAATGTTATTAATTTTACGTTCGAACGTAAAATGTTTGCACCAATGTTCGAACGTTAAGTAATAACATTCGAACGTTCATTGTAAATTTAAATTAAATGACTTTAATTTAAAAATTATGTGATTTTTATTGTGCATAATTTGTGAACAAGTCTAAAAAATGGAATTGTATATATTTATATATACACACTTTGTAATATATAAATATATATTATTGATTTATATATATTTGAAATGCAGTGATTTAGTATTAAAGTTGAAAATTATAACATCAAAGAAGATTAAAAATTGAAATGAAAAAACGATAAAAATATTCCATAATATTTTTCGTTACAAATATTAAAAATAAAATACAAAAATTGATAGAACGTAGTAAACAATAGTCAGATGATAACGTTATCCGCAAAAGTCGAACTCCGTACTTCCTCAGTCAAGGTATCAACCTTGTCGTTGAGGATAGTTACACGATGGGTGAGTTCGGCAACAGACGCCGATATAGCCTCGAGCGATCGATCGATCTTATGATCAATATGAGCAGTCAGCTGTGAGATGACCGCATCAACCCAAGCAGGCCGCACATCTCCTGCAGATGTACTCGGCGTATGTTGACTACTACTCCCGACATGACCTGGCTCAGGCTGCGTCGGAGGAACTAGATCCTCTATAGGGGGTGGCTGACGTCCCCTCGCCTGTCCAATGCTACGTCGATGCGTGGTCATGTCGAGGGGGCTCATCTGATCTTTGACCCGCTCCTCTGGCTGGGTCGGCACTCCCCGTGCAAGTAATAGTCGGCTGATGAGGATACCATATGGGAGATTATCCGTGGAGACGATGCTCGCCTCGTAACGGATCCTCTCAAAAATGTACAGTGGCAAATCTATAGGATCTCCACGTGCCACTCGTATCAAAAATTGTGCCCGAAGCCGACTAAATGTGGTTTTATGAGCCACAGGATCGACATTTGTTGCAACAATAAGGTGCAACATGCGGAAGAAATGCAGCAGATGGTTCTGGTTGAAGGCGTTCTTCCGCTCGATCTGCATGCGATCCCTCCCGGTGAGGATGTAGAAATCCTCGTCTCGGTCATCATCCCGAGCCTCGACGCCAGTATCCTCAGCCTCTGACTGGCCTGCATCATCGGCTGATGCTGGCTCACATCCCCGGCCAGTAGATGATGCAGAAGTGCCTACATCCTCACGGGGTGTTGAGTGTGTAAATGTCTGAGCACCTCGATGAATCCCGATGTGCTCGCCGATGACATCTGCCGATACCTCAATGGAAACACCGCGTACAGTCACGGTGTGAGAGGATGCATCCGGAGGCATGTCACACATCCCCATATAGAATTCTTGAACCATTGAGGGGTATACCTTCCCCCTCAATGTGCAGATATTTCCCCAGCCTCTACTGAGGAAAACATCTCTTAGGTTCGTCTGCTGCCAACAGAGTTCGTCGAACTCATTAATTAAGACCTCTCTCTCTACCATAACAGTACGAGCTCCGATACGGGCAGTGTCCGACGTGGCTCCTTCCCTCCCTCGTTTTCGTGTATGCAGTGGAAGAGCCATATCCTGAAAATAGAAAAGGAAAAAAAAATTATTTACAATAATGCATTTTTTTGTATTAATTTTAAGATGCTCTGAATTAACGTTCGAACGTTTTATCTTTAACGTTCGAACGTTAAAGATAAAAACGTTCGGACGTTAATTTATACGTTCACACGTAAAATAATGTAAATAAATTTATGTTCAAACGTAAAACAAATACGTTCGAATGTACAGATGTACGTTCGAACATAAGCAGTAAACAAATACGTTCGAATTTAAGTTCGAACGTATTTGTTTTACGTGTGAACGTAAATATGAAAGTCCGAACGTCGAAGCATGAATAATGTAGAAAATCACTACGTTCGGATGTTATAATTAAACGTCCGACCGTATGTGATTTACGTGCGAAAGTAAATATTCACGTTCGAACGTATGTCGTTTAATAATATTCACGTCCGAATGTAAGACGATTAACGTTCGAACGTGGAAGCCGTAACGGCTCGGTAATTTAAACGTCGTACGTTCGAATGTCTTGGTGAAACGTTCGAACGTTTTGACGCAGAATGGCTGAGTCGACTCAGCCATTATTGAAATCTCGAAAATTTCTCTACAAGGGTCTAAATGCCGAAATGTCACCATGTAAATGAAGTATACACTTCAAGAAACATTTCTACGGTGACTATTCGGCCAATGACTGGTCGTGGTGGCCGGAAAATGAAGTTGAAAATCCGGTAATATTTATCCGGTTTTAAACCAAACTCAATCCAAATGTCAATCTAAATCTCAATAAAATACATGTTATTTGCATAAAAGATGAATGCCTACCTTTTAGTGACGGTTGTGGCGGAGTTGACGGCGGCGGTGGGCGGCGTGGCAAATAACGGAGAAGACGATGGATACGGGCAGGGAAATGCGTTTCGACGTTCGGTTTTGGCCTTATATACATAGAACGTTCGAACGTACTTATTATTACGTTCGAACGTTTGTCAATATAATATATTATATTATAAATGTTTAAGTTATATATTAGGATGTTATATAATATTATTGACAATTAGATTATTGATTTTTTTGTGAGTGCTTCTTATATTTATAAAGTTTAGCAATATGTTTATACATGTTGTTAGGGCTGAGCACCGACACTTTCGGAGTCGGAGGGCCCAACCTCCGACTCCGACTCCGACCTCCGACTCCGACTCCGAAACATATAAAATCCGCTCCGACTCCGCCTCCGACTTGTCGGAGCGGAGTTGGATTTTTTTATTATTTTTTTTATCTTTTTTAACTTCATGTTTGACCCACTTTTTTTTTAAAAAAAAATTGTGAGCTTTTAAATTTCAATTTTCTCAACATTACAATCTAAATTAATTAAACTTTTGATTATAACAAAAAATACAACTAAATAAAACAAGTAACATAATAACATGCATTCAAAAATTAAAAAGAAAGTCCTATTGCAATAGAAACGATGCCGTATTGTATAGTAGTATACTAACTAATATAAATCTATTTTATATATTATATATATATATGAAAATTTATAAAAAAAAATATATGATATATATTATTATATATGAATATTAAAAAAAAAGCACCGAAATATTAATAATAAACTAATATACTTGATATATATATATATATATATTAAATCTCTAATCTCTTATACTTGATATATATATTAATATATATAAATATTAGTTATACTAATAATTATATTAGTATTAGTTACTATTAATACTATATATTATAGTATTATACTAATGGTGATATTAATACTATATCACTATTATAGTGATTAGTATAACTATATTAGTATTAGTTATAGTGATTTAGTATAACTATATAATATATTAGTATAAGTTATAATACTATAAGTTATAACTATAGTCTATATTAGTATTAGTATTAGTTATAGCGATTAGCATAACTATATATTAATATTTGCTATAGTGATTTTAATTTAGTATAACTATATAATAGTATTAGTTATTATTAATACTATATATTATAGTATTATACTAATAGTGATATTAATACTATATATAATTATAGTGATTAGTATAACTATATTAGTATTAGTTATAGTGATTTAGTATAACTATATAATATATTAGTATAAGTTATAATACTATAAGTTATAACTATAGTCTATATTAGTATTAGTATTAGTTATAGTGATTAGCATAACTATATATTAATATTTGCTATAGTGATTTTAATTTAGTATAACTATATAATAGTATTAGTATAAATATTATTATATTACACTAGCTATATCACTGATAGTATTAGTATACTAATGTCTAATACTAATATATCACTATAGTTAATAGTATCACATAGTAATATAGTATTAGTAATTAATACTATAGTGCTTTATATAGTAATTTATATATAGGCTTAAAGTGGTTTACTAATAGTATTAGTATTAGGCCATAAATCTAATTATTATACTAATGTATATTAGAATTACTAATATATTTATCAAAATGAATATGTTGAGAATTTATTAGGTCAAAAAATATAATTAATACAAGATATTGTTATATAAAATTGATATGAATAATACTTTAGTTATTATACATTAGTATTATATGTTATTATAAATTTATAGATTAGTGTTTATCCATTAGTATATGTATTACAATATTACATGTTGATGTTATTATGCATCTTAGTGTTTATAGTATATTATATATACATTAGTATTACATGCTATTATATTTATACATTAGTAATTTAGAACAACATGGTAGTAATATTGTAAATTTTTAGTAGTATGATATTTACATATAGTCATATACTAAACTATTATTAGTAAATTTAGTCTATATATTATAGTATAAATATATTATTTAACTAGTATATTATTGAGTTTAACTAATTATATAAGATATAGTTGTATAAAATTTAAATAATTAATATATAGAAAAACACATATATAGTAATTTAGAAAAACACATATTTTGTGCATAATATATAAATTATATTATGCACAAAATACTATACAATGTAGTATATATATTATACTATAAGTTAAGTATAGTAGGAATCTTACGTTCGAACGTTTGAAGTTAACGTTCGAACGTTAAACTAAGAGGCGGGAATTTTCCCGCTCGATGTTTAATATCTGTGTGATTATTTAGACGTAAGGACGTTTATACTATACGTTCGAACATCAAATCCGTCAACGTTCGAACGTTAGTCAAATTAGTGCGGGAGATTTCCCGCTCAAATATGGTAACACTTTCATGAAATGTACGTTCGGACGTTTAAGTAGTATGTTCGAACGTTTATCTATAAATCTACAAACGTTCGAACGAGAAATTGTGATACATTCGAACATATATGAGGAAAGTGCGGGAACTTTCCCGCTAGATTTCATGTTATATCATAAGAAGGGTACGTTCGAACGTGTATTTTAAACGTCCGAACGTTCTGGGCGGGAATAATTTTAGAATTAACGTTCGGACGTTTGAAGTTAACGTTCGAACGTTTAAACTAATAATTTTAGAACTTAATCAGTACGCGCACGGGAGGATGCCCATTATTTCTTCTTCTCCCGTGTGCGCAACAGAAAGAGAGAGAGAGAGAGAGAGTGAGAGAGAGTTGAGTTTTGGTAAGATAATATTTTTATTTCTTGTCTTTATTTAAATTTTATGATATTTATAGAATGTGTTTTTGTTATAGAATATTTCTAATAAGTTTGTGTTGTATTTTTTTGAAGGATTGCTTGTTTTGGGAAGTTTGAAGATTTTGATTTGTAAGAGGATATTGTGAGTGCTAGGTATATTTCTAAACTTTATCAATATGTTGTTGTGATTTGATGCTTACTCTTTATCATATTGTGATTATTGTTTGTATAGTTTGTAAATAGTTTGTGAGTTATTTTAAATATGTTGTGATATAAATTTGAAATATTGTGTTTATTATTAGAAATATATTGTCATTAGGCTTTGTTAATACATGTTTATTGCTTACTCAAGTTTAGAAATATGTTAATACATGTGGCATGTTATTTTGTGAATATATTGTGAGTTATTGTGAATATGTTGTGATATGGATTTGATATATTGTGATAATAATATTTGAAATTAAGTAATAACAAGCATAAAAGTAACTCTTTAAGAATTATAATAATTAAAATTATTGTATAACCATTGAAATTTAAGTATGATAATTAAATATTTATAATAATATTTGAAATTAAGTAATAACAAGCATAAAAGTAACTCTTTAAGAATTATAATAATTAAAATTATTGTATAACCATTGAAATTTAAGTATGATAATTAAATATTTATAATAATATTTAATTTTAAGTAATAACAAATAAAAGTGTTATTTTAAGAATTATAATAATTAAAATTATTGTACAACCATTGAAATTTAAGTATGATAATTAAATATTTATAATAATAATTAATATATAAGTAATAACAAGCATAAAAGTAACTCTTTAAGAATTATAATAATTAAAATTATAGTATAACCTTTGAAATTAAGTATAACAATTAAAATTATACTTTAAGAATAATGATCTTGTACACAACGAGGGAATATAATCTTGAAGAAATGTTCAAATTTCAATTTAATTGCTTGACTGTCATAGTCTCTTCGGCCTTGAGAGTTGTCAAGGTCGGACAGTTTGTGACGGTTAAGTAATTAGACTAAAATTTAAACATTTCTTCAAGATTATTCTCCCTCGTTGTGTACAAAACACGAAACGTAGGGTCACATAATCTTCCATCCCTCTTTAGTTTAACAATATAACACTACTTGAAGGTGACATTGTTAATTTAAACAACATGGAGATATTGTTATATGATTTTTTGCTAGATGCGTGTGACATTGCATAAATACCCTTAGACCCGTTTGGGAATCAGTGTACATTTATGTGTCCACTGATTCCTGAATTGTCCAGTGTGGACAGTTTGAGATTATATTATCTGTATTACACATTTTTGTTACTCACTACTTTCCACGTTTAATATGAAGTTTTGGTATCTTCTTCTATTGTTCTTCGGGTATACTGTTCGTAGGGTCACAATCCCGATATTTGAACATGTATACTTGGAGAATTATGGGGAGGTGCTGCCGGAATTTCTACTAACGTGGAAATTAGTAGAGTGACGAGATTTGTGTAATATGGAGAATATAATCTCGAATGGGATAGGACCAACTACCTTATCAAAAAAGTAATGAGAATTGGAGGCAAGACATGCATGTGAATTTTCAATGTACGTGTTATTAATATCTGGATGTTTTTAGAAATGGACAAAAATTGGATGCGTCTGGACGATAGACTTGGAAAGGATTACGTACCCTATGCATGTGGAGTAAGAACTTTCATTGATTTTGCACGGGCCTCTGCTGATAGTCGTGGTTACATTAAGTGTCCATGTCGAGGGTGTAAAAATTTGTGTGCGATAGGATTGGATGAAGTAGAGCGTCATATATTTGTGAACGGTATGGATCTGGGGTATACGCGATGGGTACTGCATGGTGAGCCGTATGAAGGGTCAGCAGATGTATTGGTCGATCATCACAATTATTTACGGCACATGGATGATGATTATGAGCATGATGAGATGGAGGAGATGTTGGGTGACATTGGAGCTGGGATGTTTATGGATGAGGTTAACGACAATGCCTCAAGTGGTGGATCAGGGACTGATTGTGAAAATTTTCCTTCACTGTGGGAAGATGCAAAGCGCGAGCTTTACCCAGGTTGTACAAAACATTCCAAAATGTCATTTATTGTGCGGTTGCTTCACATAAAATCATTGTGTGGGATGTCGACGAAAGCAATAAACATGGTATTGGACTTATTTAACGAGGTGCTTCCCGAAGGGTCTGCATTGCCTAAGAACTTTTATGAAGCGAAACAATTGAGAAAGGGATTAGGATTTGAGTACAAGTCCATACATGCATGCAAGAATGATTGTGTATTGTTCTGGAAGGAGAACGAGGAGAAACAAGCATGTCCTGTATGTGGAGAGTCGAGGTGGAAAGGTAAGAAAAACGTGCCGATTAAGGTGTTGCGGTATTTTCCCTTGAAACCTAGGTTGCAAAGACTATATATGTGTAAGAAAACAGCTCATGATATGAGGTGGCACGAGGAGAAAAGAGTTAAGAATGACGGGTATATGAGGCATCCAGCTGATTCACTTGCGTGGCAGTCTTTCGATAATCAGTATCCAGAGTTCGGGTTAGAAGCTCGGAACGTGCGCCTGGGACTCACAACCGATGGATTCAACCCTTTTGGGAATATGAGTACAAGTTATAGCACTTGGCCCATGGTATTGATTCCGTACAATCTTCCACCATGGAGGTGCATGAAGGCGCCAAACTTTTTGTTAACTTTACTCATCCCTGGCCCTAGATCACCTAGGAATGATATTAACATATTCATGCAGCCGTTGATTGAAGAGCTGAAAGAGTTTTGAGAAACAGGCGTTAGAACTTATGATGCATCTACGTCGACATCTTTTCAGATGCATGCTACGGTAATGTGAACCATAAATGATTTTCCGGCATATGGGAATCTTTCCGACTGGAGTACGAAAGGGAAGTTAGCGTGTTCGACGTGTAATAAAGAAACTGCTAGTGAGTGGCTAAAATATTCTCAGAAGTTGTGTTTCATGGGTCATCGACGTTATTTACCAGAAAATCATGCATGGAGAAGAGAATGTACCAAGTTTGATGGGAGAGTAGAGGATAGGATTGCACCAAACGAGTTGTCTGGAGAAGAGATAGTGGAACAACTGCAACATGTTAGAGCGAACAATTTTGGTAAAGGTCGGGGAAAGAACAAGAGAAAACGAGTTGTAGCAGAATTGAATTGGACAAAGCGTAGTATTTTTTTTGACTTGCCGTATTGGTCGTCATGCAAGTTGCGACATAGTTTGGATGTAATGCACATAGAGAAGAATATTTGTGATAATATACTGGGTACATTGATGAGTATTAACAAAAAGACGAAAGACACGATCAAGACGAGGAAAGATCTTGAGAGAATGAGAATTAAACATAATCTGCATTTGCAGGTGGAAGGCAATAGGGTGGTCATGCCGCATGCATGTTTTACGATGACGAGGGAGGAGAGGATGGATTTCTGCAAATGGTTGCAAGGTGTGAAGTTGCCAGATGGTTATACTTCAAATATTGGTAGATGCGTGAGTCCTGATGATTGGAAAATCAATGGATTGAAAAGTCATGATTGTCACGTATTTTTGCAGAAGTTATTACCTGTGGGAATTCGTGGGAAGCTGACATCTAATGTACGTGTCGCCATATCTGAACTATGTATGTTTTTCAAGGATTTGTGAGCTCGGGTAGTAAATCAAGATGTGTTGTCGAAATTGGAAGAAGACATTGCTACTATACTATGTAAATTCGAGTAGATCTTTCCACCATCATTTTTTGATGTCATGGTCCCTTTAGCAATACATTTACCGCGAGAGGTACTTCTGGGTGGACCGGTGCAGTTCCATTGGATGTATCCAGTTGAAAGATATTTGGGTCGATTGAAGCGCACTGTTGGGAATAAAGCCAAAGCTGAGGGTTCAATAGCAGAGGCTTATATACACGATGAATGGTTAACATTTTGCTCTCTATATCTTCGTGGTGTTGAGACACGATTTAGTCGTCAAGAGCGAAATGCTGATCTTGCTACTCCGCCTCCTCGTGAGCTATCAGTGTTTTTCCAGAATGTACGACCCTTGGGTGCACAAACAGGTTACGATTTAATTGATGGAGAGTTGGGTAAGGTTCGGTGGTATGTGCTAAATAACTGCTGAGAGATTGATGATTATCTTAGGTATGTCATTTAATTTATTTGAATAATTATAGTTTTCTTTAAATTAATTAGAATTGTTGTGCTCAAAATATACTTCTTTTGCAATATGTTATAACAGTGACCACATGGACAAAGTTAGAACGGAAGGCGTAGAAAATATAGAGGCAAAACACGAGGAAGAATTTCCCGGATGGTTTGAAGAACGTGTATGAACTAAAATTATATATATGTTATATTGTGAAATTTTTAACTCTGGATAATAAAATAATAAATATATACTATTTCAATTTTTAGATTTTGGAACAACGTGCTCGTGATCCTGGATCAATTTCTTCTGAATTGTATGCATTGGCCCGTGGTCCCTCAAATAGAGCACTTCGATATACTGCATGCACGGTTCGAGGTTATAGATTCCATACTTTGGACCGTGAACATAATAGAAAGACTCAAAACTGTGGTGTGTTGGTCGAGGAGAGTCATGGAACAGATGATATTGACTATTATGGTGTCATATGTGATATCATCGGATTGAAATATCTAGGTGGGTCTGTAACATATGTCTTCAAATGTGATTGGTGGGATCTAGGCGGTGGTCGGGTTTCGATACGTAGGGATAATCACTTTACGAGTGTCAATACTGCATCTAAATGGTACGAAGATGATCCATTCGTATTGGCTTGTCAAGCTATCCAAGTCTATTACTTGATTGATCTAATGAAAAGTGCTGATGAAGATAGTGGGGAGATAACTTGTCGAGTCGTACAAAAATTTGTTCCTCGAAATATATATGAAGCAGGAACGAGTGCAGATTACTAGAATAGTGGAGATGAAGATGACAATCCGATTGTTGAAGCATACCAGGAAGATGGAGAGGGTATTAACTTGTTTGTTGACCTCGGTGCACTCGAGTTGCTCCCCTTGTGTAGAGATGATGTCCCACCCGTACATCTCGACCCGTCTGTATTAAATGATCATTCAATTCAAGTCAGTTTGAAGGAAGATGAAGAAGACGAGTCAGAAGATGAATACGAATCAGAATCCGGGCAGGAGGTGGATAATGATGATGAAGATGTTATTGATGGAGATTCTGAAACAACTACGGAAAATTCATCTGAAGAGTAAAAGTACTAAATATTTTATTTATATAGGTGACTATAAAATATCTTAAATTTTCATAATTTCTTCTAATTAATTTTCTTTGATATAATTAATTATTTTAAAGAATGCCGCCAAAACGACAACGAAGAAATGTGCCTCCGCCAAGTCTAAGTCCTGAATCCATTGAGGACTCCCCACTCGAGGAATCCGTCCCTGAAGATCAAGCTAACACAGAAGAGAACAACAGCCAGTCGACACCTACCAGTAAGGAAATATTGTCGTTGATAATTATATATATAGTTAATACTTTTTTCTCAATAACTATATAATTATAATTATAGTATATCTATTATTATCATGTAGTTGATGCATCTGCACGTCGCGGTCGTGGCTATACACGTGGAATCTCTCTTGAAAAAAATAGAAGGCACGGTAAACTAAAGGTCACAATTCCTGATAATTCCACTGGAGGAGTGGATGATAGTGTAGCAGCGCTTTCCTCCTATATTGGCACAGTAGTTCGAGCTTATGCTCCATTTTATGTGCGCTCATGGCGAGATGTTCCGAATGAGATTAAGGAGCACATTCGAAGTCGTGTGCTGGTGAGTTTACTTTTCAGTACATTTTTTTCACCTAGATTAGTATATTATATTTTTGACCTGATTCCCTTGTTAGGATGAATTCGACCTCAACTTTGGCCGTAGCGAGGATTTGAGAACCGTGAATGAGTTGATGGCTACACTATTCCGACGTCACAAAGGACGATGTCATGACCACTTCAAGAAGTTTGAGACGTTGGAAGAGACTGCGCAGTCTCCTTTTCAGCAGATGAAGTTAGATGATTGGAGAAAGTATTGTGATCTTTTCGCATCTCCAGATTATCAGGTATTTTACATTTATATCTTTTAATTATTTACATTCATATTCGTTTTATACATTATATGTATACATATTACAATTAACATTTTTAATATATTTTGTAGCACTTGAGTTCTACAAATGCACAGAATAGATCCGTTTTGACTGTCCACCATCGTGCCTGTTCAAGGTCATTCCACTATCTTACTGAAAAAATGGTAATTAAAAAATTAAAAAATTCATTTATTTTCCTGATATTCTTTCTGATAAGTACTAACACTATCTTTTTAAAATTGCTAATATTGTCGCTTTGTTAGAAACGTGATTATCTTGAAAACTTTTCCCTCATTCATGTCTATGCTGCTGCTCACACTAATGAGCATAGTGAGTGGATGGATCCTGTCGCTGCAGATAATTATGTAAGCAATGTTAATTTTGTTAAATAAATTTTTTATAGAATATTTTAATAGTTTATTTCTTATTTCTATTTCTTTTAATACGTTACTAATTATTTACGATCATTACCTTTTAAATTGCAGAACAAAATGTTGGAGATGCAGTCGACTTCTGCGGAATCCTCTCCTAGTGACATAGACATATTCACCCAAGTGCTCGGGCCGCAGTCTAGTATGGCAAGATGTTTGGGACGATCTATCAAGCATAA
>NW_023362320.1:0-254 GCF_001411555.2 Juglans regia
AGAGTCCAGCCAGCACCCAAAGATGAGCACCGACAAGGACAAGGGGCAACGAGAGGGACAAATTCCATCTTTGTAGGTATGCAACACAGGAACCCTTCGGTAGCCCAACATGCTATTCACACGAGGAGCAAAAATGAGGAGGAGCACGCATAACAGTTCGATGCACAAGCACGGAGCCTGTCAAGACATACAACCTTGTCACCACTCACACGCCGTTACGTCCGCCAGACCACAACATCAAACAAATTGAACCA
>NW_023362321.1:0-254 GCF_001411555.2 Juglans regia
GATTTTTCTAAGCATGCCTGCAAAAAATCTCGTCCAAATTCAAAGTATTTCGATAAAAAAGGCCTTTATGTTTCCTCGGACATTTGATGTTTCCTCCTGCCGGTTGGGATTTGGCTCTAAATGCTCTTTAGGGGGGGCATGCAAGCCCCCACATGGTCAGCCAGGAGGGCTGACCATGCCGCCCCCCTCACATGGGCATGCCCCTGGCGCCCATGGAAAGGGCGTGTGCCACGCCCCCCATGCCACCGGCGGGG
>NW_023362324.1:0-254 GCF_001411555.2 Juglans regia
AAGAGAAGAGAAAATAGTAACAATCGGGACAGTTGTTGAGGTCTCAACCCCTTGGGAGCCAAGCCAAACCAGCAAACAACCCATCGTCGGCCGAGAGCACGCGTCGGAATCTAGTGCTAAGAAGCACCAAACACCATGCCACACTCACACCTCAAGGATGCCATGCACGAGGATCGAACCCCCACGAAGATCAACGCATCAAGAAGGAAACCGTATCAAGGTTCAACCCCATGGGAACAAGGCCATCAAGGTCC
>NW_023362325.1:0-254 GCF_001411555.2 Juglans regia
TATTTTTTATTTATATATAATAGTGATAAATATTTTTTATTTATATATTATAGTGATTTTTTATTATTTATATATTATAATGATTTTATTTTTTATTTATATATTATAGTGATTTTTTATTATTTATATATTATAATGATTTTTTTATTAATATTTAATAGTGATAAATATTATAGTGATTTTATTTTTTATTTATATATAATAGTGATAAATATTTTTTATTTATATATTATAGTGATTTTATTTTTTATTTA
>NW_023362326.1:0-254 GCF_001411555.2 Juglans regia
GTAATTTTACTCTAAGTTGTCTCTTTTCACATTTCTAATTGTTAGTAATTAATTTCTAACTTTTAGAATAACCTTTTACAGTTCCTCGTGTTTTGCGCTTTATTATAGTAGAATGCGACGATCGAGGTAAGTTAGCTTTTAACTTACTATCAGTTTAATGTGTATGAGTGATAAGTAAGGGAACTAAATTGTATGTATGCATGTTATCATATGTGCCATGCCAAGTCATTACATATTTATCTGTTACACAGAAT
>NW_023362327.1:0-254 GCF_001411555.2 Juglans regia
TGCTCCTCCTCATTTTTGCTCCTCGTGTGAATAGCATGTTGGGCTACCGAAGGGTTCCTGTGTTGCATACCTACAAAGATGGAATTTGTCCCTCTCGTTGCCCCTTGTCCTTGTCGGTGCTCATCTTTGGGTGCTGGCTGGACTCTGAAATTGTCCACGTGTTACCATGCAAGCCTTCGAGTTTACGTTGGTTGTCATGGACCATGTGGGCGTTCTCGTGCTCTTGGATGCGGAACATTGTGTTGGTGTGGGGG
>NW_023362329.1:0-30244 GCF_001411555.2 Juglans regia
CTGTTGAGAATTGTGAAATTATTTTTAGGGGCACTTCGAGGTTGAATTTCGGTATAATATTTTCACTGTACGTTAATATGAATATTTAGGAATTTTTAGTGTTAAGTTTATGATTCACTTTTTCAAAGTGAATAGTAACCTCGGTAAGCACACCAATTGCAGTGTTTCGAAATCACAGTGTGGAATGTCCAAATTGGATTAGAGAAGTTTTATTTGGACACTTGGCAAGATCTTAGCCACACTTAGTGAATAATATTAGACACTTGGCACCATGAGGAATGTTTGTTGGATTTGAATGAATCAATGTGTGAGATTATGCCACTTAAGCAAAACCTTGTTTCATCTACTCCACCAAATTGTGCCAGACCAAAGAGGTTTTCAATCCTAGTGAAACCCTAAATGGTGGGAATCCAATTGAAAGCCCAAAAGGTTTGTTAAAATCGAAACCCTAAACGGTTTCCCCAAAACCCTAAAGTTGGCCTCTAAACCCTTTCTAATCCGATTTCTAGTATTGTGTTTAATCACTTGATTAAATCACTTCCACATGCTATTAATCCTTCAAATTTGTGTTAGAACATCATTATCAAACCTTGTTAACCTTGAAAAATTGATTGGACCAAGTGATATTGGATTTGGGCTTGATAGCAACCCAAACCCTCTTTAAACCCCAAATTTTAGGCCCATTCGGTTTAGGCCCTTTAAGGCCCACGAATTTGGTCACCATAGGATTGCTTCATGGCTAAGTTTTGTACCCCCACTTGGCTGGCCAGATCTTTACAAGAAGGGCCTAGAAGGTTCTTGAAAGACAAAGCTAAAGGGCCACCTCACTCTTTCACTCTCACATTCCACCTTGAGAAAAGATCTTGGTCTGATTTTTATGAGAAGAAAAGGCCAACACTCAACCATTCATTCAGTCCTATCACTTTACATAGCTTGTGTAAGAAGCTCTTCAGTCCACTCCCCACGAAAAGCAGCTCTCCTTTACACTTTTCCTTCATAGAACACAAAAGACACTCTCGGACAGTTTTTCATACCTCTTTTGAACGCCTATTTCGAAGATTTTGTAAGTGTTTTCTCGCCAATATTCCTTCATGAAAGTTATTTCTTTTGGAGTCTAGTTTACGTGGATAACTTATTCGTTCCATTTGGAGATCATTTGATTGGTCAAAAGTTGTTTAGACCCCGGAAAGGTCATTCTGGGCGATAAACTGGAGAGTGTGTTATATTTTGGAGTTTTTGACCAAGCTAATGAATAGATCTTGGTCCGAAATTTTTATGGAGTAATGTTAACATGTGTATATGATTATTGGTTGAGGATTTGTTGCATGATTAAAAGTTTTGGTGAAATATTTTCTTAGGTCTAGAAACTTAGAAACTGGAAGAGGAAAAATAGTTTATGTTTTGAGAAAGTTTAAATCTTTTATGGTTTAATCTTATTCCAATGGCTTTGATATTTTTATTGGAAGATCCTAAGCCTCTTATATTCATGTTAGAATGTTATTTTGATGATATTTTATGTTAGTTTCAAAGATATGAAATTTTATGCAAGGAGATATTTGGTTAGGCCAAAGTGATGTTGTTCTTGGCTAAATTTATGTTTTGGTTGATGTTTACCCATGTGATCTTGAGTTTGAAGCTTGGACCTGTTTTAAGACACCTTTTTGAACCATGTGATGTTTTGGTTTGAAGATCACTTATTTATAAGTCATGGATCAAGAGGTTGATCAAAACAAGTTAGAAACAAAAATCTATTCTGAACTTAGAAGAGAAACCAAAAAGTTCAAGTATGGTTTTAGTGATTTTGATGACTTTTGTTCATGATTCAAAACATGATTATTCTTAGGAACATGTTATGAGTATAGTAGAAGAAAATTTTGGTTTAATCATGAGTTTTGAGATTTGAAAGAATTACAACAAAATCAAAGGAAATAGCCTTGTAAGTTTCGGCCATATTGGGTTTTAATGGTTGTGTTTAGTTTTAAAATTTTTCTGAATTGATATTTGAGTTTAGGACAAAATTTACATAAGGTATGTAAATTTTGGTGATTTTTGGAGTTAGGATGCAAAATCCTTAAGTTAAGGGTAAAATGGTCATTTTCCCACATGTAGAGGGTAAATTGGTAATTTTACTCTAAGTTGATATTTCTCCATATTCTTAATTGTTAGTGATTAAGTTCTAATGTTTAGAAATCACTACTTTCAGTTTCTCGTGATCGCACTTGAGTTTTGTCTCGAAGCGCGAAGATCGTGGTAAGTTAGCTTTTAACTTACTATCAGTTTAATGTGTATGAATGATAAGTAAGGGAACTAAATTGTATATATGCATGTTATCACATGTGCCATGCCAAGTCATTACATATTTATCTGTTATACAGAATTTATTCTCTCATGAATTATTCATCTGTTACACAAGATATTCTGTCACGTATTGCTATACATTGCAAGTATGTCATGTTAAGTTAAATATGCCATCTATTACATGTATTTCATGTCACGTAATATTCACTGTCACATGTTACGCCATGTTAAGAAATGTTGTCTGTTACATGGTATGCTATGTTACGAAATGTTGCCTATTACATGTATGCCATGTTATGAAATATTGTTTGTTACATTTATGTTTCAAAGTATGTCATGTTTGTCGTCTTACGTTCATTTCACGTTACGCTACGTCAAGATTTCTGTCTTTCATGTCTGCCAGTTAAGTCATTCATGTCAATCACGACCCTAAGCGTTAGGATGGGGTAATATCCTAGTGGAACTCTTTTGTTCACGTTGGAGTGTCTAAATAGGTGTGAAATTGCCTGGGTTGACGAATTACAGTCAACAGGTTGCGAATGGGGCCTAATTAGCTGGTCACTGGAGCGCGCCAGTCACTAATGCCGATGGTGCGACACATTATGTTACGTGTGTCTATAGCAAGTATGGCACAAACAGATAAGTCATGGGGCCACAACAACTGTGGAGCATGAAGTATGTGGCTACAACAACTGTGGAGCATACACTACGTGAGACACAACAATTGTGACACGTAGAATACGTGGGGCCACAACAACTGTGGAGTACGTATTAACGCACTCACAGCTGGTATAGAAACCTGTGATGTGATGCGGTAATCAGCAGGGACACACGGCTCAAGGGGACCTGTGTAGCACCCATATGGTCATGTTAATGATTAAGACTATTGAATAAGATTCCAAGTTCAAGTCATGTTTCACGTTATGTTGCGTTCAAGTTTACGTTCACGCAATCATGGTAATCCCATGAGACAAGAATATGTTTCAAGTTCATGTTATGTTATGTTCACGTTTACGTTATGTTCCAAGTTCATGTTATGTTATGTTCACGTTTACGTTATGTTCCAAGTTCACATTTATGTTATGTCATGCTCAAGTTCAAGTTCAAATTATGCATGTTCACGTTCATGCTATGTTTCAAGTCCATGTTATGTTCCAAGCTCACATTCATGTTATGTTTCAAGTCACGTTCATGCTTTTACTGCCATGCATGCATCATTAACCTGTGTGGAAGTTTCCTGTTAACTTGCTGAGATTTGTAATCAAATCTCACTGTGGTAGTCCCAACTACCATTCCCCCGAATGGTAGATCTTTTACAGGATCTGAAGGAGAATTGAGAATCGACCAACTGGAAACGGTCACCTAAGCGACGATGCGATGTAGGTGTTAGTACAGTAGTTACCTCGGTTTACTACTTGTATTTGTGGAGTTCAATCTCCATCACTCTTTTGATCACAACCATTTCGGACTAGTGTTGTAATATCAGTTTTTGAGTATGTCATTATGTATGAAGAATGTTTTAAGTATTTGGGATATTTCAGTTTGGTGCATAGTATTGCTGAAGAAAAAAAAAATTATCCGCTGCGAATATTGCATAATGCTAGATGCATGTTAGGAATATTGCATCTTATATGTCATGAACGGGGGCAGGTAACCTTGTGTTGCATGTCTCGACGCTTCAAACGTCCGTCCGATCCCAAGCGGAATTTGGGGGCGTCACAATGCTGCCTCCTAACTGAAAGGGATTCCCAACTTGTGGCCATAGGCAGAATTCGAGTCCAAAAAACCGCTAACCCCAACACACGAGGCATAACAATGGGTACTGACCAGAGGAAAAGTGATAAGAACAATTGAATGTATGAATGATTTAGTTTCTTTATGAATGAATGTACAAGGTTTGGGATACTTTTAATGAGAAATGAAAACCTTTTTAAAGAAAAACCCCACCTTGTAATGTTTTTAAAGAAAATGAGTGTTTTATGTAAAGTATGTAGAGGAATGATAAAATGCATGAATGAAGACCTATATTAGTATATTTTTACAGTATGAAGTAATATTTACTGAGTATTCAACTCAATTTATTTTTAAGTATTTCCCTCCCCCTTCCAGGAACAAAATGAGGACGAAGTGTCAAGACAGACATGGTCCAAGGGAAGGGTGACAGAAGCCTAGGCATGTTTATGTAATGTATGAAAGAATATTTTTTTGTAAAATAACTTTGTGATTAATTTATTGATTTTTGTTGTAAACTCCCTTTTAATATACAAAGCATGTTTTAATTTTAAATATAGAATCTTTCATATCCTGCGAAGGAAAGGACAAAGTTTTAAAACGTTCAGTAATTTTCGTCTCCTTTTCTAAAACTATTTATTAAAGTCCTCCCACAAGGACGGACGTTACAAAGTGGTTATGTGATTATTTTGTGCAAATGTGAATTCAACTAAGATGAAAATATGAATGATCTATGTTTGCATATTTTTTGTTGAGTAAAGAAAACTACTCGTATTTTTTGTAAGGATGAGGTATTGTGGATTTTATTAACACTTATTTTTTGAATATAATTTTTTATACTATATTACCTTCATATTAATATTTTCAAGAGTTTTTTTATAAAATATTGTCGAAAATTGTTGAAGTAATTAATCAATTATTGGGAGTATACATTTAAATAAGGGTGCACCACTAGTGATAGTAACTTATAGAATTTATTAGAATATAAGATCCTCATAATTAGTGTGGTAGGAATATAACAATATTCTCTCGTCACTTAAAGACTAGAAGAGAATGTTTGTAATATGTGCTCCGCTAAAGGTATTGAACTCAAATAATATGAATCCTAACATAGAATTTTAGATTCACTTGATTTAGATGATCCAACCTGGAGTTGTTGATCTGATTAATAAAGGAAAAGTAGAGTTGATAGAGATATAAATCCATCTATTCACACTAATTGAGTTGCCTTTAGATAACCTTTGATAGCACATATGTTGAAAATTTTCTAGGAGTCAAATAGTTGATTCTCTTCAGAGAAATAGATGATTAGTTTTGTTATGTTTAAGGCGTAAAGAACTTTGAGCACATGATTATTACTTATACTATTTTGATGCAAAAAGCATATGAATGCTGCTGATACTATTTTCATGTGACCTAAACCAACCATCTATTCAAAGATACACAATGTACCTAGTAATTATTATTAACGACCTACTGAACAAAATGGGCTCTTTGAATACTGTTGACAATCATAGAAAATTGTATTTCTAAAAAGATGAAGATCTAGTTGTCTGAGATTATTAATTCTTGCCTAATGAGTGAGCATTAGGCAAGAATTAATAATAAAGGAGCCTAGACTCCATTTCTTATGAAACTATTTACAAGAGAAATAGTTTCAATGATCTTTTGTTCAAAACCCAAAGACAATTAATGAGATGACGAATACCAAAAAATCTAGTTTTGCCCATATTATTTGATGTTTCCATTATGGTTTCCTCCTGAGAGTTGGAGGCTGAGATTTCGTTAGAGGGTAAATATGGCTTATTTGATTAAGTGAGTTTATGATGCAATTTGTACAAGTCATTAAAAATAGTAGTTAAACTGTTGTGATTGTCCTTAGGGGCAAAGGCCCTAATCGCTTTACCCTTAATAAAATAAATAAATAAAGGTTGGTTATCACATATATGGTTGTTGAGTACAAGAGACTCATATGAAACCTTGCGAAGTCACGAATTAATTTTGCTTAATGATATTTTTAGTCACTTTGTGGATTCTAAAAGTCAAAGTTGGACTTGTTGAGTAGAATCTAAAGTCCATATTGTGAGTTTGACCTTAAATAAGATTCGTGATGAGTCTCTAACTTCGCGGTTGTGCAAATGCTTTTTATATATAAAAGCAGAGTCTCTTGGTATATGCATATTTTTCAAAGGTTACTACATATGAGATTGCATATGGAAAGAAATGGTCCTAAAACACCACTTCAAATTTGTTGTTTAATTGTTGGTATTTGACCTTGTGTTTTCTCTTAGTCATGATATTGCTCGTCGTACATATGAAAGTGAAATGTTATGTGATCATCTGGAATGATTGGGAGCATTTCGTGAGCAAGCACATTCACCATGAATTTGAGGGTTATGGTGAAAAGGGTATGTCGACAGGTTTAGGTCGGCTCACTCACATGAACAGTCGCCTCTGGAGCTTAGGTAGCGAACGAAATGATGCTTTGAATTGTGAGCAAATGGAGGAATTCAACTTAGGCGCTGAGATAGTGACTAGACTAAGATCTGTACGGGGTATTGAGATTAGACATATACTATTTTTTTTAAAAAAGAACTCTACTATAGCATGTATTTCATACTATATATGCTTTTAGGACCAATAGTAAAGGTGAATGAATGGATCATTGCTTCCTCACCGTCTGAGTCCTTTAGATCATAATTGATGAACTTAATTTATTTATGGCCTTAGAAGAAATTTGGCCATGTCACAAGGTTGAAGTTTTAGCATCTGCTATTTTGACATGTTATCTATGATTATGAATGATACGATCTAAAGAAACATAGCTAGGAAAGTGACTGGATTAAAACTTAATGATATAAGGGTGAAGGGAAGACTAAATGGTAACACATTAATATTTTGTTTGTACTCACTATTAGTATTAGAATTGTAACTACTGTTAGCTATTTGTTACAAATTAGTTAGGAGTGGTTAGTTTGTTAACAAAGGATTTAAGCTCAAGTATTGTATATAAATACCTCCCATGTGTAGGAATCATATACATTGCAATAGCAACTTTCATTTTCACTCCATCTTCTCTTCTCTTGGCAGTTCTCTCTTCTGCCCCCAACTCCATTTCTGACAAGGTATCAGAGCATTTCTGATAATTTGCCCGTGTGGGCCACCCACACGGGGGCTGTGCCTCTGTGATTTTCTTTAGAGTTCTGATGACTTGCATAATTTCTTATATTTTATCATTTCTTAACTTTGAACTTTAGTCTAATTTTATTTATTTTTGTTGATTTTAGACTACATTATTGTCATTAAATTTTATTTCAGATTTGAAGAAAAATAAGATCCAAATTTTATAAGCCTATCGTCTAAAGATTCTCATATTTAAATGAAAATTTATTAGAATAGAAGAGACGTGAAGCAGCTAAAGAGATTGGGCCATGGATGAATGGACACGTAGAACAAAGTTATTCTTAGTCTTAGTCTTAGCTCTTGGACGTGGAAAAGCAGCAGGAGGTTTGACTTGGTAAAAGGAATTCATTATTTGACTTGGCTTTTGGCATTTGCATGCATGGGACATGGGATTCAAAATGGCTAGGACGAATTGGATTGGCTGGGATTCAAAATTAATTTTGGTTTTGGAACCATTCGATAATTGCACTCTGGGTAGCATTTTTTTGAGGATTGCTCTTTTCGATTTTGACACACGCATGAAACCAATTTGAATGGGTGTTTTCTAAAAAATAGAAAAGGTCATCTACAAAACGAGGAGGGAGTAACGAAAGAAAAAGAAACGATAGAACCGAGACCCACAAACGGACGAAAAAGCGAGATTCTTTCTGGTTTTCGATTCAGAAGACGCTGAGACTAAGAGGCTGACTGCGAGAACATTTTTTCAATATTCATTTTCTTCCATTCTTTTCAAAAAAATTATGGTGAATTCATTTATGTTAAATTTAATTTTTAGCATGAACTAAATTTTCTTTATTCTAGGAAAATAATGTAAGCTAGTTCTGAACTATGCTTGCTTTTCTATGTTAATTTCAAGTAATTATCTTCTATGTTTGTCTGATTTATTCTAAGCTTATTGCTTTTAATTAACTAGCCATTAATTAGATGAGTTTAATCTTGTGATTTGCTGTCGAAAGAGGGAATTATATGATAAATCTTGGATATTTCGGCATAGGTAATTATAGAGATCGAAAGACTTGTATGAACCTATGTAGTATTAAAAGTCCTTGGTCTTATTGTTTTCTTGCTTTATTAATTTACATATTCTTGTGTAAAATGATGAACAAGAATAATTTCCAATTGACTGTCGAAAGAGGCTTTTGAATGTTTGTGGAGATTTGCTAACAAACATAGAGAATTAAATTCAATTAGTTAGATGAGTAAAGCATAGTGAGAGATTAGGTGAAATTGATTTCCTAGAAGTTTTCTTTTTCATTGATTTGATCTTTGAACAATATCTTTCTTTTCCTTTGAGTATTTTCTTTGAATTAATTTTATTTTAATTTGCAATTACAAAAATCTTAGTGACTTTTCTAAATAAAGTCGAGACTAGTATAATTTCGGTATTTTTCAAAGGTAAGTTACCAATCCCTGAGGACGATACTCTTCTCATCACTTTACTATAAAACTACGATACTGTGCACTTGCAGGTTTGCACCGATCTAGTTCTGTTCTCATGAAGATTTCGTTCATTCTAGTTTCTTTTTCATCTCTCTTCATTTTCCTGAATCAAAATAAAGAAAACTTGGAAATTCTTGGCAATTTCATTTGCAATGTGACCGTGATTGCACGTTCTACGCAATCTATGTTGTTTCTTGTAATTCTCTATGATTGTTGGTGACCATTTCAGTGAACTACTATGTGCTGATTTTGGCAGTGTTCTGTTTTTCTCATTCTTGATGTTGATGGTGTTTATGCAATTTTAGTGAAAAAGAATGGGTGTTTTTATGATCTTTGGTGGTTGTGATGTTTTATGTTCTCCTGATTGCTCCAGTGAGTTCTGTGATGATTGCTACAGTTGTTGTCACCGGGAATCATGATCGAAAACATCTCAAGGTAGAAGACGACTGTTGTGACATACCAGTTTTGGTTTTAGGGTATATTAGTAATTTTTCATAGTAAACTTTTTATTTTAGAATTTATATTTATTTGAGTATAGTTTTATCAGAATTTATATTTAATTTATCTCTATATTTTCTATTATAGTTGCTATTTATGATTTGTTAGAGTTTTATTTTAATAAGGATTTCTAAAGTGTATCAGATTACGTTCACTACGATTTTTGTTTTGAAATTTAAAGTTTAAATTTTTATTCTAGTCTCCGAACCTCATCTCATTGTTAGCCTCTGTTTGAAAACTGCAAACCATCTAACCCGTATACTTCTCAGTGATTTTCGCTAGCATCCTAGTGGAAAATCCTACTCTGTTGCCGAGTATCTCCTATACTTGCACGTCTCCACTCTCTTGCACGTGCACGTCTATGCTCTTCTAGGGTTTCTCTAATTCTCTATCATCTACCATTATAAAACGTGCTTACCCGTACATGAGAAGACAAACCTGTGAGCTGCGATAAACCCCTGTTGCCGAACCAGTGCCATCGCCCTTCTCCTCGGTAGCCATCTCAGTAGGCGCCAAACCTCTCCTCGACGCCACAGAAACCGCCGACCCTCAACCCCCGTCGAGCCACTCATTTCTCCGGTAAGGCCTCAGCCGCCACAGCTTTCTTTCTCTCTCTTTTGGTTTCGGTTTAGTAGTTCCTCTCTCTAAACTCTCTCTCTTTCTCTCACTCGGTGCCGCACCACCATAGAGACTCCCCTTGTCGCGTCGCCGGTCACTCCCTGCAACCCAGCGCCGCCGTCGCCCTCAGCCCTCTCGGTGAGCTTCTCCATCGCGACCCTTCTCCCTCTCTCAAACTCTTTTTTTTTCTTTTCTGTTGTTAGCCGTAATATCGGGTTCTAGAGGGAACCCGTGGGTTTTGATGGGCCTTGGGCCCTAGTCCTTTAGGCCGTATGAGGTTGGGATGGGCTTGGTTATTTTTTTTGGGCTCATGTAGTAATGTTGTCATGGGCTAGAGTTTGCAACTATTACAGATTTTAATAAAATCTTTAATGGACTTGTACTTAATTTGAGTTCATCTTATATTTTTAATTAATAATTGTTCTAGTGGTTTTAATATTCTGGTTGAGTAAATTTTTGTTATTAAATAATATATTAGACATGAGCTTATTTTGTAAGGAAATAGTTAAAGTAATTGAAAGGTGTTTTAAATTAAATATAATATTGTTTTATTCCAACAATAGTTTTAGAAGTTTTATTGGACATTAATATGTTTTAAGGTTAGTTTAATTAAATAAATATAATTAGTTAAAGGTTCTTTTTAATAAATGTTTAAAGAATTGGAAATATGTTTTAAAGTATAATTTTAAGTCTAATATTTGAGTTAATAATTCTTTTGTCAATTTAGTAAGATTTTAATAAAATTTCTATGTTAAGAATTTAATGGAATTTATTAAGTTTCTTATAAGATTTAATAATTACGTTAAGAAATGAAACTTAGTTTAAGAATTTAAGTTTTTGTGAATTATTTAAAAATAGCTCGAGTATTTCTACTAAATTATAAATTAGTATTTTAAGTAATTTAAATACTATGAATTATTGATTTTAGTGTTAAACAAATATTGGTTTGACTATGTTTTAGAATTCCGAATTTAGTTAAGTAAGATATTAGTATTTATTTATGTATTTCCAAACAATTTAGTGATAGTTAATTATTGAATATAGGTCTCAAGTTACGAAGTATTATTCAAGAAGAAACGCATCGAGGTAAGTAAATTTGATCATAAATTAGGATCATCACAGTTAGCTTATATGTATGTATTATTCAAGCCAGTTCTTCGATAGCCATTATTTATGAACCGCTCATGTCATGTGCAAGCATGTCATCCAGCATAGCATACAATCATGCCATTCCGCATAATGTTTTAATTCAGAAATTATGATTTATGTATGTAATATGTCATGCATCTCATGTGTATAAGACACGTAAGCCATCTTAATTTCAAGTGTAAGATAAGTTCAGATCAGTTAATAAGATGGCCATTCAGATGCATGGTACCAATGCAGTTCAGTTTCAGGGTGGTGTGCAAGCCACGAACTCAGTCGTGGTCCACCATAGTATGCTAGAATACTATCAGCAGTTCCCCTTGCTGCAGCGGGATGTGGGGCTGGTGCACAACCTTGCACACAGGGTTAAGTGTGTTGGCCAGTCAGATAAGTAAGATAAATCAGTCAGTTAGTTCAGATAATTCAGTCATACATAGCATAAGCATTAGCATGAACAGTCATGAATTTTAAGTTCAGCATGAAAGTTCTTATGAAAATTTTATGTTTATTATGTTTTCGTTATGATAGATTTCTTACTGAGTCATCGACTCATTTTAGTTTATTTTCATGTTTTTAATTATCCAGGTGAAGATGATGATTACGAGCAGGCAGGCCAGGAGTAGAAGGAGCATTTTAGTTTTGTTCAGACTTTTTAAAATAAAGTGTGTCTCTTATGACGAATTTATTCAGTTATTTCTTTAATGTTTTTGGGAAGACATTTTTATTAGACCTTTTATTTCATAATAAATTACTTCAGTTTATTTTTCAATTGTGAAATTAGAGAATTGCTTGCCGGGTTTATTTTTCATGAAAAATACGTGACACACCTAGCCTACGGGAAGGGGGTGTTACAACTGTTGTTTGGTTATTGCGCTGATTATTTGGAATGAGGCTTGTAACGCTCGTCCTTGTGGTGAGACTTTTTATAAAATGATTTTAGAAAGGACAACAGGAATTACGGTTCGATTTAATATTTTTGGCTTTCATACCCAGGGTGCAAGACTCTACGTTATAAAATAAAATGTGATTTGAGAATAAAAGATGTTTACAGCGGAAAACATCAATTTTGACAATAAAAGGCCTCTCATACATTTAAACACTCATGCCTAGACTTCCATTCTCTTCCCTATGGGCCGTGTCCGTCCTAACACGTACTTCTCATTCAGTTCCTGTGGGGGGAAGGGGGCATACATAAAAGCTAAAATGAGTCGATGACTCGTAAGCATTACTTCATATAGTTAAAATATAACAACACAGGTTTTTATTCATGCATTCATCATACCGCACATACTATACATACATGCATACGTGCATTCGTTTGAAAACATCATTGGACGAGATAGCATGGGCTTAAACATCATCTTTCGTGGCATCCGTAAAAGCATCAGTTCGTAGGGACCATTTAAAACAACATACTTTCATCTCGTCATTTAAAGCATCAAGCATCAACATCAGCATCATCATCACTTATTTTCTTAGAAAATACATACAATAGATATTGCATATAGTCAAGGGACAGCCATACAATAGATACTGCACATACATACAATTAATATTTTTGGGTGTGTAAGAAGGGACAGCCAAGGAGGGGCCGTACATACTATACCTTTGAACACTTAGCATGTTTTCGTAAAACGTCTTTCGTGTCATTTCATAAAGCATCATAAAGAAAAGCATTTTCATTTCCTTTTCTTGTATTTTAGAAAGCTCTAGAAGGGTATGAACGCAATACTTACCTGGACTCCATTCTACTTTCATATCATGCAGTCCATTCATATGCATATCAGATGGCAACCTACATGTATACACATAACTTTAACGTCATTCTTTATCTAATACATAAGCAACTAAACTAGAAATAGAGCTACACTTCACTTGGAACACTCTCCTTCTATCTCGTGCTCTTACGTGTCTTTTACTATGCTAAAACCTTCGGGGACCACTTACGGTCACTACCTCTTCCAAATTTGATGTTCTACTACGAGTGCTTATCCACTAAAGCGAACCCATGATTCGCCTTAGGGTTAAGACACTAAAACTTTCATCTTACTCTTCTTACTGACCACATTCTGACGTATGATTCCTACCTATGGAATCACGCATCCCAATCCTAGACAATACACCCGTCACTATCTTCATGCACCTTAGCTCACACTAAATCTTCATTTCCATCCATACATGCCACATGGCTCTAAGCCAACTCTGAGACTTAAGCACAATATAACTATGTTTAAGACAGATTACCCATTACATATGGTGAATCCGTCCGGCGCATATGTCTAACCAGATTACACACGTACCTTACCCCCTTATCACTTAAGACCAACATATAACACGTTGATCATCTGCTTGTGTAAACAAGCGCCATACTCCGATACTAACTTTCTCTTAATTCGACTAGCATGACTCTTCATGCTACCTGTCCCTTTTTTACAGTTCATCTCAACACTAAACATGACAAGGCTCCATTCACAACTATGCCTTATGTCACGTCATATAGCTCGAGACTACTCTCAAGCTACACCGTGACCTTATCACATCACCTGACATCCCACTATGTCATTCTTATGCCAACTCCTAACTCATCATGAGTACGATTCCTCACGTACTCCTATCACATTGTGACATCTCGTCACGATCCCGTTGTGCCATTCCTACGCTAACTCCTCACCTACCATAAGCACGACTGCTGGTAACCGTGTCACTTCGTGACATTCCCTAGTCATGATTTCACTGCACACTTCTACACTTGTTCTGCCACTTCACACATACTCCCAACCAAAAGCCAATTATGATGACACTTGTCACCTTCAGACTACAGGCACATCACAACTACTTCGAGACACTGTTCCACAGTTCCTGACACGACTCACTACGCTCTATGCCCATCAACCACACAACCATCCTTATCTTTGCGACACGCCACATGGTGTATCACTGCATCTCATGGAATACACTCCACGTATACTCCCTTCACACACACTACAACTCATCACCACTACGGCATACGCACCATATGGTGCATCACTCCACCACATGGAGTACACTCCACATGTACTCCCTTCACACATGCTACACCATACGGAGTACACTCCACGTGTACTCTTCCCATTCCACATTACGCCAGGAAGGTGTATTTTACATATACTCTCCTTATCCCACACTATGCCACGAGAGTACACACTCTTTTCCCAATCCACACGATGCCACATCACCATTACAACACAGTCCACAACACAACACAGCACACTTCACTACACAGAATGCCCAACACTTCATTACACAGCACATCACAATACATCCAACTCTACAATACTAATAGCACAGTCCGCAACCTAATCAGCTAATTTAAATCTAACATAAATAACAAGGGATAGAGGGTTATACCATCAACGGGATAACCTGTGCGTTGCTCGCTGATTGTTATAGTTGATGACGTCGAAAGGGTTGAACGTGGCAGCTAACCCACATACAGTGGCTATCTTGGCCATTGGAGGCGGCTAGAGGTGCGGGTCTAAGCCAAGGAGGGTTGGGTCGTGGTCCTGGAATGGTGGTCTCGTGGTGGTGCCGAGGTGGCACACGACGGCTCATGGAGGAGCTAAGGCCGTGGGTCTCAACATGGGAATTCAGAGGGAGGCTCGGCTAGTCATGGCTGGCCATGGAGGAGCTGAGGGAGGTGCGGTGGAACTTGTGGTGGCACTGGGGTGGCGCCACGGTGGTCTACGACGGCGGATTGAGCTTGGGAAGAAGGGAGAGTCCGTGAGAGAGTGAGAAAGCTTGGGAGAGGGGAGGACTTGGTTGGCATAGAGGAGTTCGGGGAGGAGTCACAGTGGCCAGAGGAAGCTCCGGTGGTGGTGCGGCGGCCTGGGTAGCCGCGCACAGCAGCGCAAGGGAAGAAACCAAGCATGAGGGAGGAGAGAGTCTATGCGGTTGAGGGAGGCTATGGGCCTCGAGTCAAGTGGAGGAGGATGGGGGAGGGAAGGGGAAGTTCATGGTGGTGCTCGGTGGCAGTGGGTGGCCGCGTACGGCGGTGGAGAGGGCTGCGCAGGGTGAAACCGTGCGTGAAAGGCTGCGTGCGTGCGACGAGGAAGGTGGCTGCATGGTGGAGGCTGACTTCGATGGTGGGAGGTCGTTGGTGGTAGAGGTGAGGTTGGGTGGCGTAAGGCAACACTAAGCTGGAGGAAGGAAGAATCAGGCGAGAGGGGGAGGCAGTGTGTGACATTCGCAGGAGAGAGGGAGGAGAGAGAAAGAGGGGAGGGAAAAGAGAAAGGGCTTCAATATTTAATCCAGACCCCTCATCTTGGGATCCTCAAAACGATCTAACGGTAGAGGAAGAAAACATTGATTTGAAAATGTGTAAACATTAACTTAATTAAAAACACTGAGAGGAATTAAGGTAGAATATTATTTAAACTAAACTTTAGTTTAAAAAATAATATTTCTTCATCATTAATAAAATGATGAAGTCTTATTTAATATCTTTAAAGAATAAAATCATTTAATTTAATTAGAGTTTTAAACATAATTTTAAATCACATAATATTTTAAATAACTGAAATCATTTTAATAATTAATATTAAAATAATTTCCGACAATTACAATATTTTTGGAGCTCTTCAAAAATATTTTAATTGTCGTATTTAAAATCGAGCTTAATTCAATAACACTGAAAATATTCCATATAAATATTTTCAGTGCATTTAAAACACTGGGCATATTTTAGAAATCACATAATATCTTTGAAAACACGCCATCGAGGTTCTACACGCATAATGAGGCTCATAGTCACCAAAGGGAAGGGCAGGCTATTGCATAATTTCTGTCCCAAAATTTACTTACGTTAGAAAGAAGAAGCCTTACGTAAATTAAATAAAAATTTTTTTTAAAAAAAAAAAAACGTACATAAGAAGGAATAAGCGGGCATTACAAGCAGTGTTTTAAATTTCATACCGTACCGGCTGGTACGGTCGAAGTTTTTCGTTTCGGCCGTCCGGCCGGTACAGGTACTATATCTGTTCCGTACCGGCTAAAATACCGCCTGGTACCGGCCATACCGGACTAAATTTCGGCCTGTACCGGTCTGTACCAGCCGATATTTCGGCCTGGGTGCTTTTTTTTTTTTCATTTTTTCAAACTACAAACTTATTTTTTAACCCCTAATTCAGACTAGACTATTTATAATTTATATATATGTATTTATATATAATTTATTTATATATAGACTATTATTTTAGAATATAATTTATATATATATTTATATATATAATTTATTTATATATCGATTATCCCGAAACGTTATCCCGAAACGTTATCTTGAAACGCTACTAGTATTAAAATATTTCATTCTAGTGCTTTGACCGATACAACGTCCGGTACGGTATTCAAAATATTGGTTACAAGGCTATCCCTGCTCTATTCCAAGACTGGTTAAACGTACTCCGGCCCATTTGCAATTAAATAAAAGTCAAGTTCATGGTATATTCCTCCTCTTCATAGTTACTCTGTAAAAGCTCCATAGACCGTAAAAGTTGATTTTCTTCGAATCTCTTTCTTCTCTGGTATATCCCTCTTCAACTTTACTCTTCTTTTGTCAACTCAATTCAAGATCAGAAAATACAAGATTCTCTCTCTTGATTTCTTTCCTTTCTTCTTTCTTGCAAGATCAGAAAAATGAAAGATTCTTTCTTTCTCGATTTAGCTCTTCTTTCTTCTTTCTCCTTCAACTCTGTTAGGACATTTGCTTTCCTGTTCAGGGCATTTTCCACCGGTTTAGCATTATTCCAGCTTTGTTCTGGTGTGTTCAAATGATTTCCAGCATAGTTTTGGTGAAATTTTTTAAAAAAAAAAGAAAGAAAAACAAAATCTGATGTATATTCGGTGTTCCTTTCTCCCCTTCCTTTCAAATGAACTCTCTCCCTCTCTCTCTCTTCTCTCCTTCCACTTAGCTAGAGCTAATGGGGGTTTTCATTTCCATTCCCACCGTGGTTAGCGAGCACTCTCAATAGTTTTTGTATTATATAAAAAATATAAATAATTTGAAGAATTGTTTTAAAAAGAAACTTCATTCGATTATATAAAATGAATTGTAAAATATATTTAGCTACAATATCCTACTAAATGTAATGGATATTGTTCATCCTGCAACAATTTTTTTATTATTGATATTTTATTTACTCCCTTATTTTTATTTATTTTTATTTTTATTATATAAACAAATTCTTTTTATTATTCATTATTTAAAACACATATATTTCATTTTGTTCTAAAAAATATTTTGGAATTATTTTTAAACCAAATTTTCATATTTGATTTTATTTTTTATTTTTATTTGACTTATATATTTTTATTTTATATATATAGGACTGAATTATTTTACATTGTATATAGATATAAATTGCAAATATAAAAAATATATGGATATTATAAATTTATTGATAGAAATGAAATATTTAAAAAGAATAAAAAAATATTTAAATGATATAGAGAAAAAATAGATAAGTTGATAGATGACATATTGTAAAAATCAATATGTAAAATAAAAAAAAATAAATTTTAATGATATATTTTATAGGATAAGATAAAGAATTCATTGGAAGTGCTCTTAGCCGTCTTTACAATTCAATATGGCTCTTGTTATTGAAGATGAATAAACTTTATTAATTAAATAAAAAAGAAGTGATTGGATGGCCATGGAAGCTTTTGTCAGATGGGGTGTTCACAAAAAGAAGTCAAGAGCGGCCATCATCAAAGTGGATTTGTTTGCATAGAACTTGCTCGAGCATAGATATTTTGCCATGTACAATTTTATCTACTTGTTGTAACACCCGGATCCAATATTGGTATAATTGGACTTTAGATTTTTTACTTATTATTTTTTTTATAACTTGATTGTTTATTTAAGTTCTTAATTTACGATTTTGAGTAGCGTTTCTGTTTTCTAATTTGGAGTTCTTGGCTGTTTATTTTATTTTTTTCCCGCATGTTTAATTATTTTAAATTCTTTCTCTTTCCGTCTATTTTAATTTTTTTCGCACGGCTTATTTTTTTTCCGTCGCACAGCATGCATACACGCACGCTTTCGTTCACGGCATGCTTGCACACACACGTCCCTCATGCACGTCCCGCATCCGTTTGGTTTTCATCTAGGGTTTTCTTTTCATGTTCAATCGTCTATTTTTATTCATACGAAGAAGGCTCGCGCCGCTGCTTTCCCACGCGGAACCATAGCCCAGTTTTTCCTCCTCAGCCTCCATCCCCTCGGTTCCTCGCACCCCGAGTCGTGCAGCACCCCAAAGCTTATCCGCGTACCGCGACGCCGCCCCAGCATCACCGCAGCCTGTCCTCACCCTTTCGGAAAGCACCACGCCAGTTAACAGAAAAGCCTCTGCCTTCAGCCTACCGTGCACCGAGTTGCATACCGCGGGAAGCCACCGCAGCCGCCTTCCCGACGAACCTAGTCCATACCTCCTTAAGCCGCCGTGAACCCACACGAAACCACCGTGCCCACTGCCCAATCACGCGAAGCTGTCGCCTAGCATTCCCGTAGCCTCTTCAGCAAGCATCGGACTGCTCTGTTTTGTTATCCAAAAACAGAGCATTTCCAGCCACCTTGAGCCGCTGAAAGCATCCTCCACCGAAAGCCCCTCCGCGCTGTGCCCACACAGAAACTGCCGAGGAGGACGTCTCATCACCCCTGTCCGCCGCACGCAGCCTCTGTTTTCCCGGTAAGCTCACGCCATTTCTTGTTGATGTCTCCATTCTCTCGGTCTCTCCCTCTTTCTCTCACCGTCTCTCTCTCTCTCGGTTTCAGCTCTCTCTCTCTCTTCCAGTGCACCGCCGCAGTACCCACCACCACTAGCGCACCCGCCCAGCTCCGTCGCAGCTCCACTTCCCTCGGTAGGTCCTCCGTTACCCTTCAACCGCGCGGCGTTGTCACGTTGCTTGTGTGTTGTATTGTTGTTCCGTAGACTTTCCGTAGTTTAGGAAATATTTTGTCTTATAATTACATTTTTTACCCTGTGTGGGATGTATTAGATATTGTACTGAGTTTATATAGTATTTTTTAAAATTTTACTATGTGCAACGATTATTTTATTGAAAGTGTATTTTGAACATTTTATTTATGATTAAAGAAAATCACTTAAGTATTTTTTTTATGTTATTAAGTAAATGTTTATTTTAAGAGAAAACAACATTGGTGTTTTTAGATAATGGTGGTATTATAGGAATTTTTTTAGAATTCTAGGTTTTGGGGATTTAAATAGGTTCTTAGGTTCAAATTCGAAATACGTGATTGATTGAGAATTTATGGGAATTACTTGATTATTTTATAGGTGACGATTAATTATTGTCCGACGTTTTGAGGAATTTTCGAAAAAGCTAAGAAGTTCAGGTAAGCGGGGTTCCTATGCTAGATTTGCATAAAAATAAAATAAACTGAGGTATTTTTTGAAAAATATGCATGTTTTGTTATGAAAAGAAATTTGAACTACCTCAGTTATTTGTTCTACATTACTCATGAGATTCTATTTAAGAATAAAGTATTTTCTGTCATGACTAATGTAAACATGAGCTTATTTTTGATATTTTATTTCGGAACTTTGAAAATGAGAGCGAATATGAAATTTGTGCATAAATTATGTGGTGATATGATTTTGTTCTGTTCCGAAAAATTTTGTTCAGTACACTGTTTGGAAAAGACGTGATTTCTGAAAACCTTTGGCATGACTCTCTGATTCTGAATTTGATTCTGTTTCTGTTCTGTTCAGTTACGGCCCTGCCACGGGTGATAATAGTGGCATACGGCCCAACCACGGGTAATAATAGTGGATACGGCCCAACCACGGGTTATAATAGTGGATACGGCCCAACCACGGGTAATAATAGTGGATACGGCCCTGCCACGGGTTATAGTAGTGGTCTCTGTTTTGAGTGCACACCTTGGTGACAGAGTGTTTTATGTTCTGCTTGGCTATCCGCAGATGCACAACCCTACCACGGGGATTATACATGGCCTCTGTTCTGATATGATGTTCTGATGATGATGATGATCTTTTATGTTATGCCAAAGAATATTTTGAATAAAATTATTTCTAAATCTTCACTCTGATATTTTAATAACATGTTCTGCTTCCGCACTCTGAAAATGAAAATGTTTTGTTCTGCATTCTGATTTTTATAAATGCTCATGTTTATACACTGGTATATGTTCTCTGCTTACTGAGTTGTTGATAACTCACCCCCCTTATCTCCATAATATTTCAGATGACATTGATGGTTCAGCTAAGGATCAATATTAGAGTTTATGGAGAAGATTAGCATTGATTTGTTGTTGGGTATCTCATGATATTAGTGTTGGTGTTAGAGGTTATTTATCTTTCTTAATTTTGCTTCAATGGATTTAGACGGTTTATGGAGACTATGTTAATGTTTTATTATTTCTAGTTGTTATTTGAGACATGAAGAAGAGTTGATTTTATTTGGGTTGTTGGACTGAATATTGGATAAATGAGTTTATTTGATTTATTTAATTGAAGTATTTACGTTCGATTTGAGGTTTGGTAAAATGGATATATTCTTGAATTTAGAAGTACTCTAGCCTTGTTAGAGTTGTTTATCAGGTGTTATGAGTTAACTCTCCGGACCCTCGGGGTCGGGACGTTACACTTGTAGTAGATTTGTTTCTTGTTTGCAATAGTTCCGTGTACTTCAAGATGTTACAGCTTGAGGGGGGAGTATTAGAATTGTAACTAGTGTTAGCTATTAGTTACAAATTGGTTAGAAGTGGTTAGTTTGTTAACAAAGAATTTAAGCTCAAGTGTTGTATATAAATTCCTCCCATGTGTAAGAAACATATACATTGCAATAGTATCTTTCATTTTCACTCCATCTTCTCTTCTCTCGGCAGTTCTCTCTTCTGTCCCCCAACTCATTTCTGACATTAGCAAGTTATGTTGCTTTTTGAAAGTTGTGATATTGTTATGGATACATTATATTTTATGGAGATTGAGCATTACTCTTAGACCTAGGTTCCAAACTTCTCTCTTTGTGGTCCCCATCTTTGATATCGATGCTTCACGATCATCTAGGTATGTTCTTTTTACTGTGTTATTGCATTCCATCGTGTCTAGTATTTCTTATATGTTTATTCCTCGATAATCATGTCATATCCATAGCTATCACTGGCTATCGCTGCAAATAAGTGGAAATCATTAGCTTCATTGGAATAACTACTAAGAAAAGTAGTAAGATTGAGTTATCCTAAACCATTAATTCCATGATAGAATTTGCAGCAAAGTGGAAGAGGAGAGAGAGAGAGAGAGAGAGAGAGAGAGAGAGAGAGAGAGAGAGAGAGAGAGAGACTATGGAGACGTTACAATCCAAAAAAAAATATGGTTCAAAGTGTCTCCAGGGCAGAGGTGAATAGCATTTCTTCCCCAACCAGGCTTTGCATGAATTTAGGCAGTGAAGTTTTAGCAGGAAGAATTTATATATCAAACGACTTCCCAAATGAGTAATTTCCAACCTCTCGTAAATGTAGGTTGACCAAGAGCTTTCCACTCCTTACCAAAGAGCTTACTCTCGCAGCTCTCACTCTCTCCCTCATAAATGTGGGATTTTTCTTGTATGATTGTTGGAGTAATATGCACTTCTGATCTTTTTGTTATTAAGTGAGACAAAAAAATATATGGTTGTTGAGATGTCAAGGCATTAACGTCTCCTATTCTTTAGTATTTGCAATGTTAAACACAAGGAAGTGATGGAGCCCTTCATCTGATTTTGCTGCAACCATATATATATCAGATATTCTTAAACCTGTCTGGAAAGTTACAAAACCAGTCCACTTTCTTACGACTCACTTATATTCAAAATCTCTTCCAAAATTAGGTAGATTTCTTGTGAATGGTTTAACAATATATAACAGCATTTGTCTGCGTTAGCATGATATGACAAGGAAAATCAGAGTCAACAATGAAAAAGAATCAGTTTATCTAAGCTAGCAAAATAAAGAACTTTACCATGTGAATTAAGAGCCTTTCAAGTAGTTCTTGGCATACAGATAAATTGCCTCTACCCATCCAGCATCCAATGGCTATTGCCGATTCATCCACTTGATAAGAATCCAATGAGGCTTTGGGACTTGCAGGAAAAAACGCTACTGTTAGGCACTCACGTAAAGGAACACTGATGATTTTGACAACTTGGTAATGTATACCTTAGCTCTAAACAATAACACAACAGCCTAGCATTAGGTTTGATCCCTTCTGTCCAAACTTGGCATCAACAAAATCAGCAAATTTAGTAGTTTTATATTGCAGAAGATGATTGAAGTCCACTAGGGCTGAGTATAGGATCTGTTTTGTACTGTAGGGGAGTCAGTGGTACTCCAAGGCACAACTACAATCTGTTTAGCATCTCGAATGCTGACTCTAATCAATTGCATCCTAATTTGTTTCTTACCAAGGTTTTCGTCTTGTATCAATAGTGACGTTTCCCTAGGCAGTTGTGATTTAGATTTTTGTGTTTCTTTTTCTCTGGGGAAATTTGGCATTGTGAAACTTGTGAGGATCTTTCATATTGGGAAATGCTCAAGAAATTATTGTTTTACAAAATTGAGTCCTTATTTGCTTTGTGTTTAACACAGGTTACATTTCCATTTTTTGGGCCGTTGTTTAGTATATTTTATTTTTTTTTCCATCAAATTAACATCTAAATTGTTATTACATTGCTTATTGTTTTGTTGTAACACCCGGACCCAAATTTGTTTGGTTGGACTTTAGTTGGTTTTTATTTCATTTATTTTTTTTGGAGCATGGTTTTGTTTTTTTTTTATTATTTCTTTTATTCTCCCCGCATGTTTAGTTAGTTATTTTTTTTTTTTTGTTTTGTTTGTTTTCTTCTCTTTTTCCGTCTATTCTTTTTTCTTTACGCCCGTAGTGTTCCTCTCGCCCACTCCATGCAATCACGGCACGTCCGCGCGCACGTCTCGCTCTCGGCTCACTAGGGTTTTCTTTTCTTGTTTCTCCACTTGTATATTTATTTTTGTACGTTTTCAAAGGATGCTTCCGCCGCTGCCCTCCAACGCGGAACCATAGCCCAGTTTTTCCTCCTCAGCCTCCATCCCCTCGGTTCCTCGCACCCCGAGTCGTGCAGCACCCCAAAGCTTATCCGCGTACCGCGACGCCGTCCCAGCATCACCGCAGCCTGTCCTCGCACTTTCGGAAAGCACCACGCTAGTTAACAGAAAAGCCTCTGCCTTCGGCCTATCGTGCACCAAGTTGCATACAGCGGGAAGCCACCGCAGCTGCCTTCCCGACGAACCTAGTCCATACCTCTTTAAGCTGCCGTGAACCCACACGAAACCACCGTGCCCACTGCCCAATCACGCGAAGCTGTCGCCTAGCGTTCCCGTAGCCTCTACAGCAAGCATCGGACTGCTCTGTTTTGTTATCCAAAAACAGAGCATTTCCAGCCACCTTGAGCCGCTGAAAGCATCCTCCACCGAAAGTTCTTCAGCGCTGTGCCCACACAGAAACTGCCGAGGAGGACGTCTCAGCACCCCTGTCCGCCGCACGCAGCCTCTGTTTCCCTGGTAAGCTCACGCCATTTCTTGTTGGTGTCTCTATTCTCTCGGTCTCTCCCTCTTTCTCTCACCGTCTCTCTCTCTCTCGGTTTCAGCTCTCTCTCTCTCTTCCAGTGCACCGCCGCAATACCCACCACCACTAGCGCACCCGCCCAGCTCCGTCGCAGCTCCACTTCTCTCGATAGGTCCTCCGTTACTCTTCAACCGCGCGGCATGGTCACGTTGCTTGTGTTGTGTTGTTGTTCCGTAGACTTTCCGTAGTTTAGGAAATATTGTCTGATAATTACTTTTCTACCCTTTGTGGGATGTATAGGATATTGTACTGAGTTTATAAATTATTTTTTTTAAATTATACTATGTGCAACGATTATTTTATTGAAAGTGTATTTTGAACATTTTATTTATGATTAAAGTAAATCACTTAAGTATTTTTTTTTATGTTATTAAGTAAAGGTTTATTTTAAGAGTAAACAATATTGGTGTTTTTAGATAATGGTGGTATTATAGGAATTTTTAGAATTCTAGGTTTTGAGGACTTAAATAGGTTCTTAGGTTCAAATACGAAATACGTGATTGATTGAGAATTTACGGGAATTACTTGATTATTTTATAGGTGACGATTAATTATTGTCCGACGTTTTGAGGAATTTCGAAAAAGCTAAGAAGTTCAGGTAAGCGGGGTTCCTATGCTAGAATTTGCATTAAATAAAATGAACTGAGGTCCGTTTTGAAAATTATGCATGTTTTGTTATGAAAAGAAATTTGAACTACCTCAGTTATTTGTTCTGCATTACTCATGAGATTCTGTTTAAGAATAACGTATTTTCTGTCATGACTGGTGTAAACGTGAGCTTACCTTTTTGTTCAGTACACTGTTTGGAAAAGACGTAATTTCTGAAAACCTTTGGCATGACTCTCTGATTCTGAATTTGATTATGTTTCTGTTCTATTCAGTTACGGCCCTGCCACGGGTGATAATAGTGGCATACGGCCCAGCCACGGGTTATAATAGTGGATACGGCCTAACCACGGGTTATAATAGTGGATACGGCCCAACCACGGGTAATAATAGTGGATACGGCCCTGCCACGGGTTATAGTAGTGGTCTCTGTTTTGAGTGCACACCTTGGTGACAGAGTGTTTCATGTTCTGCTTGGCTATCCGCAGATGCACAACCCTACCACGGGGATTATACATGGCCTCTGATCTGATATGATGTTCTGATGATGATGATGATCTTTTATGTTATGCCAAAGAATATTTTGAATGAAATTATTTCTAAATCTTCGCTCTGATATTTTAATAACATGTTCTGCTTCCGCACTTTGAAAATGAAAATGTTTTGTTCTGCATTCTGATTTCTGTAAATGCTCATGTTTATACACTGGTATATGTTCTCTGCTTACTAAGTTGTTGATAACTCACGCCCCCTTATCTCCATAATATTCCAGATGACATTGATGGTTCAGCTGAGGATCAGTATTAGAGTTTATGGAGAAGATTAACAGTGAATGGTTGTTGGGTATTTCGTGGTATTAATGTTGATGTTGGAAGTTATTTATGTTTCTTAAGTTTGCTTCAGTGGATTTAGACGGTTTATGGAGACTTATGTTAATGTTTTCATTATTTCTAGTTTGTTATTTGTGACATGAAGAAGAGTTGATTTTATTTGAGTTGCTGGATTGAAAATTGGATAAACGAGTCTATATGGTTTATTTAATTGAAGTATTTACGTTTGATTTGAGGTTTGGGAAAATATATATATCCTTGAATTTGGAAGTACTCTAGCCTTGTTAGAGTTAAATTATCAGGTTATATGAGTTAACTCTCCGGACCCTCGGGAACGGGGCATTACAGTTGTATATGAGTTAACTCTCCGGACCCTCGGGAACTGGGCGTTACAGTTGGTATCAGAGCCAGGTTTGAATTTTGCATACTGTAGACCTTGGAGGTTTAGATATCTGTGGGTTCATAAGATGTGGAAATTTCAATATAGGAATTGGAGGTTTTTAAGGATAGCCATGTAGATATTTAAGTTTGAGTTCCAAGAACCTTATGATTGATTTTGATGGGATTTGAGGTTTTAGATTTTGCCGATGTTAGGAATTGAATTTGGAACTTTGAGGTTATAGATTCTAGTGATATACGTGTGTGTTAAGTGATGTCAGATTTGCATAGTTATCTGATATATATATATGTATATGTATTTATGTGCATATTTTATTTATCCTCTTATTTTATTCTAATTACCTAGTATTTTCGTTTTCTTTCATTTTAGAGTGTTTCACCGAGTTTAGAAGTTCAGGATGGCTGCTCGTCGTAGAGTTCGAACTCTTGAAGATTTGAACGAAGATGACAATGGTGGGGGTTGCACGTTCGAACAATTTAATCGAACGCATCCTCCCATATTTGATGGAAGAGGCGATGCGAACGCTGCAGAAGATTGGATACAAGACATTGAAGAAATATTTGGTGTTTTGGAGTGCACCGATCAGCAAAAAGTCAAATTTGCAGCTTTCAAACTATCTGGAGAAGCAAAGAGATGGTGGAATTCTGAGAAAGTTATCCGGGAAACTGAGGGGACTGGGTTAATTGTTTGGGCTCAATTCAAGCAGAATTTCTTTGATCGATTTTTCCCTAAGGCTGATAGGGAAGCAAGAGCTCGCGAGTTCACTAACTTGGTGCAAGGGACCATGACTGTGCGCCAGTATGCTGCAAGGTTTGCGGAATTATCACGTTTCGCCGCATACTTGATTCCCGATGAGGAGAAAAAGACTAGGAAGTTTGAGGAAGGTTTGAACTACAGGATTTATGAACGTGTGATGATATTTTAGATTCAAAATTTTTCAGAATTAGTACACAAGGCGATGCTAGTTGAGCAGAATCTCAAGAGGGGTGCTGAATTGCAAGAACAGAGAAAGAGAGCTACTCCACATGGATCCTCTAGTATGGATCAAGGGCCATGGAAGAAGAGAAATGATGGAAACAGCTCGGGACAAAGGCAAATGCAAGGTTATCAATCAAATAACCCCTGCAAGTTTTGTAACCACGTACACACTGGGGAGTGTAGAAGGGAAAATGGGTCATGTTTCCGATGTGGAAAGAATGGCCATTTCATCAGAGAATGCCCATTACTGTCAGACGACAAGAATAAGACCAATACACCTCCAGGTCCCCGTCTGACAACACAGGGAAACAATCAACGTAGAATGGGACCAGCTCGAGTGTTTGCATTGACAACTGAAGATGTTGAAGACGATAACAATGCGATCACATGTACCCCACTATTTCTTCTCCTTGAAAGCTTTTGTTTTAGTTGAGTTGGGATTAATCTTATGATGGCATGAAATTTTTCTAGTTGTGTAGTTTAGAATATTGTGGTTTGGTTGGAAAGGTTTTCAAAGGGATTAGACCCAATATTTTATATCTTCGAGGCACTAGCTTTTGGTGTTTGATGAGTTAGTATGTGTTTTGGAAGTGAGAAGTCTAGGAAAATTTATGGTTGGAAGTAGATTTTCTAGGGATTCGGGAATTCGTGACTTGAGTTACCTAGGACTTAATTTTTTGAGCATTTGATTGTACTATTATTTGGAGATTTAAATATTATTTTGGGAGTTCTCTTTTGGTTATTTGTGAGGCTTAGCTGGTAAAGACTGATTATGTGGAGATTAGTTCTTTTCCGACGTATGTGTTTGGGATTCAATGTTTTAGGACTAGAAGTTGTTAGAGTGAACAGCGGAAGCGTGGTTGTAATGATATAATAGTTTGAGAGTGTATTGCGTTTTTATTGAGGTTTTATATTAGGTGGAGATTTTGGAATTTATTGGTTGGTCTTTAATTGCATTATGGAGGTTTATATTCTAAATTTGATAAAGCAGTATGTGCGAAAGTGTATGGCTAAGGATATTATAGGAGAATACAATCGATAATATTGGAGAGTTAGTATTTGAAATATTAGGTTCGACAATTTTTTTAGATTATTTATTTAGTGCAGCAATATAATCGATGTTTGGGGTAGGCATGAGATGTTTGAGAGTGTATTGCGTTTTTATTGAGGTTTTATATTAGGTGGAGATTTTGGAATTTATTGGTTGGTCTTTAATTGCATTATGGAGGTTTATATTCTAAATTTGATAAAGCAGTATGTGCGAAAGTGTATGGCTAAGGATATTATAGGAGAATACAATCGATAATATTGGAGAGTTAGTATTTGAAATATTAGGTTCGACAATTTTTTTAGATTATTTATTTAGTGCAGCAATATAATCGATGTTTGGGGTAGGCATGAGATGTTTGTAGTGGATAAATATTTAGGTTTGTGGTACTAGCAAATTTCGAGGACGAAATTTTTTTTAAGGAGGGGAGAATGTAACACCCAGACCCAAATTTGTTTGGTTGGACTTTAGTTGGTTTTTATTTCATTTATTCTTTTTGGAGCTTGGTTTTTTTTTTTTTATTATTTCTTTTATTCTCCCCGCATGTTTAGTTAGTTATTTTTTTTTTGTTTTGTTTGTTTTCTTCTCTTTTTCCGTCTATTCTTTTTTCTTTACGCCCGTAGTGTTCCTCTCGCCCACTCCATGCAATCACGGCACGTCCGCGCGCACGTCTCGCTCTCGACTCACTAGGGTTTTCTTTTCTTGTTTCTCCACTTGTATATTTATTTTTGTACGTTTTCGAAGGATGCTTCCGCCGCTGCCCTCCAACGCGGAACCATAGCACAGTTTTTCCTCCTCAGCCTCCATCCCCTCGGTTCCTCGCACCCCGAGTCGTGCAGCACCCCAAAGCTTATCCGCGTACCGCGACGCCGTCCCAGCATCACCGCAGCCTGTCCTCGCCCTTTCGGAAAGCACCACGCCAGTTAACAGAAAAGCCTCTGCCTTCGGCCTATCGTGCACCGAGTTGCATACAGCGGGAAGCCACCGCAGCCGCCTTCCCGACGAACCTAGTCCATTCCTCTTTAAGCTGCCGTGAACCCACACGAAACCACCGTGCCCACTGCCCAATCATGCGAAGCTGTCGCCTAGCGTTCCCGTAGCCTCTACAGCAAGCATCGGACTGCTCTGTTTTGTTATCCAAAAACAGAGCATTTCCAGCCACCTTGAGCCGCTGAAAGCATCCTCCACCGAAAGTTCTTCAGCGCTGTGCCCACACAGAAACTGTCGAGGAGGACGTCTCAGCACCCCTGTCCGCCGCACGCAGCCTCTGTTTCCCTGGTAAGCTCACGCCATTTCTTGTTGGTGTCTCTATTCTCTCGGTCTCTCCCTTTTTCTCTCACCTTCTCTCTCTCTCTCGGTTTCAGCTCTCTCTCTCTCTTCCAGTGCACCGCCGCAGTACCCACCACCACTAGCGCACCCGCCCAGCTCCGTTGCAGCTCCACTTCTCTCGGTACGTCCTCCGTTACTCTTCAACCGCGCGGCATGGTCACGTTGCTTGTGTTGTGTTGTTGTTCCGTAGACTTTCCGTAGTTTAGGAAATATTTTGTCTGATAATTACTTTTTTACCCTTTGTGGGATGTATAGGATATTGTACTGAGTTTATATATTATTTTTTTTAAATTATACTATGTGCAACGATTATTTTATTGAAAGTGTATTTTGAACATTTTATTTATGATTAAAGTAAATCACTTAAGTATTTTTTTTTATGTTATTAAGTAAAGGTTTATTTTAAGAGTAAACAATATTGGTGTTTTTAGATAATGGTGGTATTATAGGAATTTTTAGAATTCTAGGTTTTGAGGATTTAAATAGGTTCTTAGGTTCAAATACGAAATACGTGATTAATTGAGAATTTACGGGAATTACTTGATTATTTTATAAGTGACGATTAATTATTGTCCGACGTTTTGAGGAATTTTGAAAAAGTTAAGAAGTTCAGGTAAGCGGGGTTCCTATGCTAGAATTTGCATTAAATAAAGTGAACTGAGGTCCGTTTTGAAAATTATGCATGTTTTGTTATGAAAATAAATTTGAACTACCTCAGTTATTTGTTCTGCATTACTCATGAGATTCTGTTTAAGAAGAATGTATTTTCTGTCATGACTGGTGTAAACGTGAGCTTATCTTTTTATATTTTGTTTCTGAACTTTGAAAATGAGAGCGAATATGAAATTTGTGTATAAATTATGTTGTGATATGATTTTGTTCTGTTCCGAAGATTTTTGTTCAGTACACTGTTTGGAAAAGACGTAATTTCTGAAAACCTTTGGCATGACTCTCTGATTCTGAATTTGATTTTGTTTCTGTTCTATTCAGTTACGGCCCTGCCACGGGTGATAATAGTGGCATACGGCCCAACCACGGGTTATAATAGTGGATACGGCCTAACCACGGGTTATAATAGTGGATATGGCCCAACCACGGGTAATAATAGTGGATACGGCCCTGCCACGGGTTATAGTAGTGGTCTCTGTTTTGAGTGCACACCTTGGTGACAGAGTGTTTTATGTTCTGCTTGGCTATCCGCAGATGCACAACCCTACCACGGGGATTATACATGGCCTCTGACCTGATATGATGTTCTGATGATGATGATGATCTTTTATGTTATGCCAAAGAATATTTTGAATGAAATTATTTCTAAATCTTCGCTCTGATATTTTAATAACATGTTCTACTTCCGCACTTTGAAAATGAAAATGTTTTGTTCTGCATTCTGATTTCTGTAAATGCTCATGTTTATACACTGGTATATGTTCTCTGCTTACTGAGTTGTTGATAACTCACCCCCCTTATCTCCATAATATTT
>NW_023362330.1:0-254 GCF_001411555.2 Juglans regia
TAGGAACTAAAACAAAAGGATGATCTCCAATTAACATAATCTGCTAAACAACAGAATAAATAAATAAATAACTGTCAGCCACCATCTCTGTTTTGACGCGTTATCAAGAATTTCTTCGTTCTGTTTTTGACTTTATAGACACGATCATTACTTTTATTAATCAATCATCTGTAGAGTATAAATTATATATGTTTTGCCAAAAAGAATATTAATCAAAACTCTACTTTTTTTTTTTTTAATATAAGTTATTTTTA
>NW_023362331.1:0-254 GCF_001411555.2 Juglans regia
TTGAACTATGTTTTTGGGAAGGCCTTGTATTTTGGCCAAGGGCTTATTTGGAAAATTACATTTTAGGAACTAGGGTTTCATCAATTTACTGTTGGGGTTACTGTAGCCGCGCGTACTGTAGCCGGTACTGTTCATCAAGGGTAATTTTGTGTAAAAGGGGCATTATTTTGGCTAGGGTTTTGATTAGGTTTGGCTTTAAAAACTCTTTGTAGCCTCATTTGAGAGTTAGACAATATTGAATTTTATTTGTGAGT
>NW_023362332.1:0-254 GCF_001411555.2 Juglans regia
ATGGAATTTGTCCCTCTCGTTGCCCCTTGTCCTTGTCGGTGCTCATCTTTGGGTGCTGGCTGGACTCTGAAGTTGTCCACGTGTTACCATGCAAGCCTTCGAGTTTACGTTGGTTGTCATGGACCATGTGGGCGTTCTCGTGCTCTTGGCTGCGGAACATTGTGTTGGTGTGGGGGGTCTCCGGCCTCTTTATCCCAAACCGAGCGTTCTCGTTTGACACGAACGATTGTCGTGCTCGCGTCTTGATCCTATCC
>NW_023362333.1:0-254 GCF_001411555.2 Juglans regia
CGTCGCTTAGTCGGCCATTTCCAGTTGGTCGATTCCCGGTTCTCCTTCAGATCCTATAACAAAATCTATCATTCGGGGGGAATGGTAGTTGGGACTACCATAGTAAGATTTGATTACAAATCTCAGCAAGTTAACGGAAAACTTCCACACAGGTTAATGATGCATGCATGGCAGTAAAAGCATGAATGCATAATCAAATCATAAGTAATCATAGCATAACTTGACATACAACATAACATAACTGGTATAACTTA
>NW_023362334.1:0-254 GCF_001411555.2 Juglans regia
TTATTTATATATTATAATGATTTTTTTATATTTAATAGTGATAAATATTATAGTGATTTTATTTTTTATTTATATATTATAGTGATTTTATTTTTTATTTATATATTATAGTGATTTTATTTTTTATTTATATATTATAATAATTTTATATTTTTATTTATATTTAATAGTGATAAATATTATAGTGATTTTATTTTTTATTTATATATAATAGTGATAAATATTTTTTATTTATATATTATAGTGATTTTATT
>NW_023362335.1:0-254 GCF_001411555.2 Juglans regia
ATTTGGAAAATTACATTTTAGGAACTAGGGTTTCATCAATTTACTGTTGGGGTTACTGTAGCCGCGCGTACTGTAGCCGGTACTGTTCATCAAGGGTAATTTTGTGTAAAAGGGGCATTATTTTGGCTAGGGTTTTGATTAGGTTTGGCTTTAAAAACTCTTTGTAGCCTCATTTGAGAGTTAGACAATATTGAATTTTATTTGTGAGTTGAGTTTTCTCCTCTTGTTCTTGATTGAACTCTTGAACTTATCAA
>NW_023362338.1:0-254 GCF_001411555.2 Juglans regia
GTCGAGCCTGCCCCGCTAGGCATGGGAAATAAGAGAAGAGAAAATAGTAACAATCGGGACAGTTGTTGAGGTCTCAACCCCTTGGGAGCCAAGCCAAACCAGCAAACAACCCATCGTCGGCCGAGAGCACGCGTAGGAATCTAGTGCTACGAAGCACCAAACACCATGCCACACTCACACCTCAAGGATGCCATGCACGAGGATCGAACCCCCACGAAGATCAACGCATCAAGAAGGAAACCGTATCAAGGTTC
>NW_023362339.1:0-25308 GCF_001411555.2 Juglans regia
CTAATTGTCCAAACATGTGTTAAAAAACATTGGCCAAGGAAAAATGATCACTACTCAGTTATTTATTTTTACTAGCTTCCTTGACTATAAATATCTATGCATGGGAGATTTGTGATCAGTACTCATGACTGACAACCTGGTTGAACCAACAAAATATATTCACCAATATTATTAATTTTCATTAATTCCTTGGATTCATAGTTGAGATTATCGTTTTGCTCTTTATCTTTCAATGTTATAGTTTTAATGATCCTCGAATTTGTAAATTTTTTACTGAGTCCCTTTGTCAAACTTCCATTTGAAACTTTAACAAAAATCTAATGTAGCACGCCACATAGCGAAAAAATAATAAGAATTTTGAAAAATTCTAAATGAAAGTAATTAGGTCATGAATTAGGAAGTGATTAGGGTTGAGCCACTGTACTGGAAGTAAGGTAAATTACGAAGAATTTTCTTGTTTCTCAATATTATTGAATAGAACAATATCAACAATGTATGTAAAAACTTCTAAATATCACAATAGTTGGATAATTTATTGATGAATTAATGATAACAGGTCGAAAACCATTAACCATAAAACATGAAAGATAAACCTATTTTGAAAATCCATCCATTGGTTTATTGGCCCAACAAAAGGGAACATATATTCCGTTTTGGCTGATATGCCAATAATTCATACAACAAATATACGTGATGATGATATCCGATTGCAGCTTTATAATTTCAGTTTCATTTTCCTGTCGAAGATGCTTGGCCCATAGGTTGAAATGATCATATCTTTAAGAATGGGGAGCTGAATCCATAAGAAGATGGTGACTGGAACACCACCCAAACAAATGAGAGGAATTGCAATCCTTGATTGCTCGTGTAGGATGATTAAAAGAGCACTGGCAAAGGTTATCATCATGGTCGCAATAGAGCAAAAGAGGGTGGAAAGGCCTATTATCATCTGTCTCGGCAAATATTCGAGAAAATCATCTTCTGTATAACGTGAGGTAAGGATTCCCAAAAACATCAAGACTGAAGTTGAGGATAAAAAGAAGGATAAGGCATCGCATATCATAAAGACCCTAAACGACTTTTTGTTCAAAAAAATAGGCAGACCCGTATCTTGGTTGTTACCTCCTGGAATGGTAAAGGCCACTGCAAACATAATGGTAACAATGAGAGCACCCACCACCGTACATGACCTTGCTGTGTCCTTCATCCATTTCTCTCCCTTTTCCATCATGTTCTCGTGCTTCTCTGTAAACAATTGTCGGGGAGTTAAACCATCCTTGTTGGTAGTTTCCTTATCCTTGGGATGGACAATTCTCTCTACCTCCTGCATTTATAGTATTAGAAAGACTGAGAATCTGACCTTACACAGAAGAAACCGTAATTTAACGAGGTCATAATCAATGCTTCCAAATTAGATTAATCGACGTAGTTCATGTTAAATCGTCATGAGCTCCATTGAATATCTAGTGCTAAGTGCACATATATATATATATATATTTCAGACATGTACAAAAATAGAGAAAAAGACTGGAATTGATATTCTATAAAACCATTAATCCTTATATATCCCAGTACCTCAACCTCTGCCTTCTAAGACCTGATGATCAAAATATTAAGATAGAAAAGGTCTCACAATCTTTATTTCATGCTTTTTTACGTGTTAAAATATTGTTCAAGATCCGAAATGCCAACAGGGCTGCAGTCCCAATTTGGATTAAGATTGGACCGCAACAGGATGACGTTGAATTGGAAGAATTATAAAAGACTAATATTGCACCTGTATGTAATAGATGTTCAATGTGCATTGGTGTTTCTCTCTGATCTGTACCATGAAGCTGAAAACTAATGTAGACTCGGGGTCGAGCCTTGTTGGAAGGGCCTACTTCGTATTTTTATTTCGATTTCACTTGAGGTATTGATCAAGTCAAACAAGAACTTGAGAAAATCTTAATTAAGTCGTGTTCCAATCTAGGAGTATGACACGGAATTGTTAATTAAGTTCAACTCCCAAACACTGCACAAATCTAAAGCTTGTATAAGGCTACTGATTACAAGCTAGTCATTTTATAAACTTCTTTTTTTAGCTTATCACCTACGACATGGGGAGGGAGAGAGAGAGAGAGAGAGAGAGAGAGAGAGAGAGGGGAGGACCTTGAACCATTGTAACTCTCTTTGCATTTGTAAAGCTGCCCCTGGGATTTGATTAACCCGAGTGGAATGTTCTAACATCCCTGCCATATGTAATATGTTATTTCCCTTGGCATCTTGTAAACATTTCATGGCGTTGTAGCTCATCATCGTATCTCGGGAGTATAGAATGCTAAAGATCTTTTCTTGACGATGCAAGACAGCAAGCATAAATATGTTTCTTCTATCTCCATCACGGTACCTTATAAATCGTAGGTCCGTTTCAAGCATCTTAGAAACAAACTCGAAACTCCCGTTCTTGGTAGCCCGAGTAATGGCAGAATAAACCCGACCATCTTTAAGTTGCTGAGTTTTTGATTCTGATATCACTTTACACATGTGAGAAAGAAGTTCATTGTACTGGTCATGGATCTTCTTCATTTCGTACAACTGCGTGATTCCTTTGACAATTATGATCGAGACATTGTCAATTAGTTGAAAATTATAAATAAACTAATAATAAAAAAAACAAAATCAGTGAATGATTAATTTGATGGAGTGTAGTACGGGGTATACCAAAGAAGTTGAGGCTCCTACGGCACAACTTCTTGACAGTGCATGAGCTAGCTTTGCTATAAAGCCACATCATGAACTATTCTATCATTATTAATACTTATTAGCGATAAAAAGCTACACCATTAATATTACTTCTCACTTATTTGTCTTAATTAATTACTATCATATTATATAGCTTTAATTAAATAATTAAAATTAATAATATATAACTTAATTTGGAAGTAGGGCATTTGCTCATGTTGATACCACATCATCCATTCTTATATTAATGAAAAGTCAAGTTAGTAAATATTAAAAAACATGAATTTTTAAAAATGTTAATTAGAACATTTCATATTTATACCTAATTATATAATTCATACGTACTTTAGTAATCGAAGAATGAAAATTTTATTTTATTTTTAAAAAAAAAAAAAAACTCTTTATTCATATCCTGAACAATTAAAAATAACAAATTTCTCATGCATTATACCGTTGAATATTGAGTACTAGATATTTGAAAATGATGAACTAGGACGTTAAATATTTTCTACATATTAGCTTAAATGTTATTTACTCTATTTTTGAAAATTATTAACTAGATTATTTGTTGAGAATTTTGACTTGCATAATTAAAATTATTCAATTAAAAACAATATATATTTTTTTGAAATATGTTTGTGAAGGCTTCGATTAATGACCATCGTTAATGTAGTTACATGAACATGTCTTATATGTGTTTTCATTATTCATAATTAATTTAGACTCAGATGCTCTGTTGCTTATCAAGATGTGGAGGTAAGTGTGTTACCAGCTAGGAGTTCAGACCATTGTCCTTTACTGATAAGATTGTGGCCTCAGATTACTCATACCAGAAAATATAGACCTTTTAGGTTTGAAGCCAGTTGGGTATTATCTAAAGAATGTAGTCAAAATGTTGCTAATGTATAGCAATCTGGACAGAAGAGCAATGATTAGGTTGAGCTGGTCAAGAATCATTTTAATCAATGTAGAGCACAATTAAAGCTTTGGAGTGTAGCTACCGGAGCCAGTATGAGGAAGATCATCAAGGATAAAACAACACAGTTGTCTCATTATTTTGAGAAGGAGATGCTCATGGTGTGGTGGAAATGCAGCAGGTTCAAAAACAATTAAATGAGCTTTTGGAACAGGAAGAAATTGCATGGAAGCAGATAGCCAAACATCATTGGTTAAAGGTTGGGGATAGTAACACAAGGTATTTTCATTGGTGTGCTAACCAAAGAAGGAAAATTAATCATTCTGGCTATGTGGAAGATGCTAGGGGTTGTTCATATGCTACTCACAATGACATCAGTAAGGTTTTCATGGAACATTTCAAAAATGTTTATAAAACTTCCAATCCAACAGGTATAGAGGATGTTCTGCAAGACTTCCACATAAGAATACCATCTGATTTTCAAGGAGAATTGGAGAAGGACTATACGCGTGATGAGGTCAAAAAGGCACTGTTTCAAATGTACCCTTTGAAATCCCCTGGGTCAAATGGTTTCTCAACATGTTTTTATCAGAAATATTGGCAAATTATTGGAGAACAGGTTAGTACAGTTGTTATAAATCTTCTTAATGGGAATGGATCATGGGAGAATATTAATTCTAATGTGTTGTGTTTGATACCAAAAAATAAAAATCATTTGAAGGTGGTAGATTATAGGCCTATCAACTTGTCCAATGTGTTATATAAGTTATGCTTTAAAGTGGTTGCAAATAGGCTGAAACCAATATTGCCTCATGTGATTAGTCCATATCAAAGTGCTTTTGTGGCTAATAGGCTTATTTCAGATAATATATTGGTGGCTTATGAGACTCTTCATTCGATGTCTACTAGGCTGAAAGGAAGGGAAGGTTATATGGCTTTAAAGCTTGATATGAGTGAAGCCTATGACCGAATGGAATGGGCTTTTATTCATGTTGTGTTGCACAAGATGGACTTTCCTTGTAAATTGATAAGTGGTGTTATGGTGTGCCTACAATCTGTCTCATATTCAGTTTCAGTAAATGGGATACCAAGTTAGAAGTTTTTTCCTTTAAGATGACTCAAACAAGGGGATCCAATTTCTCCTTATATTTCTTTGATTAATGTTGGACAGAATGGTGCTCTACATAGAATTCTAATAGGAAGAGATGGTTTTAGACTAAGTCATTTGTTTTTTACAGATGATAGTCTGACATTTTGTAAAGCTTCAATAAAGGAGTGGTAGTGTTTGCAAACCGTGATAAGTAAATATTAAGTCGCATCAGGACATAAGCCAAATAGAGATAAGACAACACTATTCTTTAGCAAGAATACTAGAACTGAGACAAAAACTTATTTGACCAGTGTTACTGGTGTGCCAGCTGTTAGCTGCTATGAGACTTATTTGGGGCTTCCTGTCATGATAGGGAGGGGTAAATTAAGATCCTTTACCTACATATTGGATAGAGTATGGTGGAGGGTCAGCAATTGGAAACTTAAGTTTTTGTCACAAATGGGAAAGGAGGTTCTTGTCAAAGCAGTTGTTCAGGCCATACCTACATATTGTATGTTTGTATTCCAACTTCCGAAAGGTATACTACAAGGCATAACTAAGATGATCTAGAATTTTTGGTGGAATCATAAATAGCAGGAAAAGGAAATTCACTGGACTAATTGGTCAATGCTAAGTAAGACAAAACGGATTGGAGGATTGGGTTTTAGAGACCTGGAATGCTTTAATAAGGCCCTCCTAGCTAAGCAATGTTGGAGACTAAATCAGAATCTGAGTTCTCTTGTTTCCAAAGTCATGCAAATGAAGTACTATAGGAATAAAGATTTTCTGCAATCGAGTTTGGGATATCAACCTTCATATGCTTGGAGGTCAATCTAGGGGGCTAAAAATTTATTACAAGAAGGTATGATCTGGAGAGTTGGAGATGAAAAGTCAGTTTCAATATGCAAGGATAAATGGGTTCCTAAACCTTGGACTTTAAAAATTCAGACTCCTCCTACTTCACCGTCCATATCAGCAAAGGTCCATGAACTGATTGATACTGAAAATTGCAGATGGAATGAGGGGATGGTGAGTGGTAATTTTGGTACAGATGATGCTGAAGCTACACTAAAGATCCCTCTTGGTATGATATGGAGAGAGGACAAACAGATATGGCAGTACACACATTCTGGTCTTTTCTCTGTGGGAAGTGCTTATCACTTATAGAGAATGATGAATGATAGATTTAATGGGGAACTTCCAACCAATCCTCTCGAGACATGTTTTGGAAATATCTTTGAAATCTACCTATTCCAAAGGTAGTTCAAGTCTTTATTTGGAAAGCATGTCATAATGGTCTACCAAGAAAATCAAACTTAGTCAAAAAAGAGGATACTTATATCTAATCTGTGTCCTATATGTGGTTTGGTTTCTGAAGATGTGATTCATACCCGTGGAATTGTGAGGCAGCAATGGATGTTTGGAGTCTTGGTTGCTTTAAGATACAAAAACAGAGTGCTTGGGGTTTGGATTTTTTTATCATTTATGGAGCATATGTCTGCAATACTAGAGCATCAAGAATTTGCTGAAATGGCCATGATTTTGAAGAAGATTTGGCTTAGAAGAAATGTTGTCATCTATGAGAACTTTTTCCTTCACCCCACAAGTCTTGTTTGTTAAGCTAGGGAGCAGTTACAAGAGTATTAGAAAGCCAAGATTGAAAGGGTACCCCAGAGCAGTCCTAGACAAGTTACACAGCAAGGTTTGGTGCTACCTGATAACTCATGGGTCTGAGCAAAATGGGATGTTGCATTTGATACAGCTCATTCTCAGATTGGCATTAGGGTACGTGGTGGTTAGGGATCTGGAAAAAGTCTTAGTAGTATTGAAGGAACCTGCTGCTTTTGGTGCTAACTCCACGTTTGCAAAGGCAAGAGCTGCATTGAGTGCAAGTGTGTTTTGTTGTGCTCTGGATTTTGAATAAGTGATGCAGTTAAAAAGCCCGAGGAGAATTTCCCTAAGTTTGGGCATATTGTGGAGGAAATTAAGCATGTTCTGCATGGGTTAAAAGATTGGCAGATTGGATATGTACAGACAGAGTTTAATCAAGTTGCTCATGTACTTGCAAAGGATGCTCTAGTATTATGTATCCCAGAATGTATTGGAAGGATGGTATTGTCTGATTTATATTTACTGTAAAAATAAATCAGATTCAATGCCATTATAAATAATTAGATAATATTAAGCAAAAAATCTACTCAACCTCCTACTATTCACACAACCTCCACACTCTACATTATTTTTAATTTTTATTATTTTTTTCTTTTATTAAATATTTATTATATAAATAATGAATAAATAATTTAAAATAATTTAAAAAGAATAAACTCAAAAAAAAAAAATTTTAAAAATATTAAAAATTTTAAAAAGTGTGGAGTGTGGAGTGTGGTGGAGGTTGTGTAGCAAAGCTAAGAGTACTGATATTCCTCGATCCTATGACTATTTTACATGATTATTTTGCAATCAATCAATATGTTTTTTTATTTGAGTTTCAAATTTTAAAATAACCACCCTCTATTTAAAAATAATTATAAAAAAAAAAAAAAAAAAGCATTATCAAAAAAAAAAAACTGAAGATTATGGGAAAGTAAGCTAAGGCAAAATTAGCATACCTGATATGATATTTTGATCTTCTTGATTGCTTTGGCGTTGTTCTCCGTTCGAAACGTTTAAACGAGTGTCACTGATCGAAGGTGCGAATGGAATGCGCATACCTTTTTAGCAAGCAAAAGTTAACAAATCTTCTTTATAACAACAAGAAAATAAAAAATAAAAACAATCAGCAAATCAAATCTTAAATATGCCCTAGGTTAACAAAGAAACAAGAGAATAAATAACTTTAAGGTATAGCATCGACTTTATAACTTAAGTATATTTTTTTGTTTTAGTAAAAGAGAACCTTTGAATAATTATATATGATGATCTTTGAAGTCAGATACATGAAATGTATTCTTAATACTTATTGAAATTATTTAGATTCATATTATATTTTTTATTCTTGAATTGCATTTATTGTATATAATTTTAGATTTATATTACCTTCACTTTATCGAAAATAGTCATGGATTTATACTTTAAATTGATTTATATATATGATTTTAAATACATGAAATTTTGTTTTATATTTATAGGAGAAAATATACAAAGCCTCTCAAACTACCACCCAATTGACAATAACATCCTCAAAGTATCAATGTTTACAATCAATTCCCTTAAACTGCCAAAAAATTGCAATGTACCCTCTTTTCTCTTAAGAAGACAAAATAAGCTCTAAAAATATTTTAGAAATTACAAAATAACCCTATCAAATAAAAATAATAATGTTTAAATAATATTTTTTCACATAAATGCTTTTTAAGATAAAAATAATTATTCTAAAACATAAAGAGAAATACTTTTAAGAAATATATTTGTAAAATACTAAGTGCTTTTATGTTTCTCAAGTCTTGGGTTTGTTATCAGTATTTTTATTTTAATCTTTGAATTTTTTTCAAAATTTGTTGTTAAATTTCTAATGTTTCAAGGGGTATCTACCAATTTTTTCTGTAGGGGCGAGATTGCTAACTTTTCATAATTTCAGGGAACAATTGTCAGAATTGACAATTTTGGGGGTGATTGGAAATTAATGCTGTGTCAATAGTTTGAGGGGCTTTATATATTGAGAGGGGCTACAATGCCGCTCCACTCTTATTATTTTTGCTTAACTAATTCCAAATGATCTAATTAATTATGATTTTTTATTTTTATTTTTTATTTATTTTTTGTCTTTGTTACAATTAACAGATGAGGGATTAAAGAGTAGTACTACTCTACGCAGGAGAATATTTTTTTAGGAATTCTCATGGATCTTGATTTCTTTTTTAATTAATAAGAAATTAAAAGTAATCCAATATATATTATTGATGGTGTTTTTTTAAATGAGCCATTAATATTGAATAATATCACAATAATGTAAAGCAAGAGAATTAATGGATCAGAGTGGTAATACAGGAGTAGATGCGTTGCTTGCAAAACCCGAGCTGAATTCCACTTGGGAAGGAATGACGAATAGAGGCCAATGCTAAGATGGGAGACTCGTCATCCTTGTCAAGAGCCAGTGCCAAACGGGGGCAGGTTAGGATTAATCCCAAAGCAATATCTGTTAATGTGTACGTCGTACGTACCAGAACATGCATAGAAATGGTCAAAGACGAATTATTCTATTTATATTGCCAAGATCTCGAATGAATATATATATATATATATACACGCACGCGAGGTGGATTAATGTAATAAATTAACTGATATACCTAGATCATATTAAACCATGTCAATCATGTATAAAATTTCTTATCAAACATTTCTATTTACAGAGTACGAGTTCTTACGTACCCAAAGTTCCGGTATAGATGGCACGGGTAAAAAGCGTAGCACCATTGCGATCCTGAATCTCCTGATTATTATCCTGTGGAATTAAATCTTTATCTGGAGTAAGATAATACAACTGGCGCGCCATTTCTATATGCCTGAAATCAATAGCCATAACAACTGGAAGATTTTTCCCTTCGGAATGTCTTATGCTGATCAAGTCAAAGTACTGTCGAAGCATGCACTCCACCATTCCCCATTTCCCAAGCACAACTGCCAAGGTTAGAGCTGTGTGACCGTCACTATCATACATGGCCAAGCCCTCATTCGACATTTGCATCACCAACGCCTCCACTATATGAACATGTCCATGTGTAACAGCAGTGTGAAGAGCCGTTTGGTCCTTATCTTGAATTTTCCAATTCAATGCACCGGGGGATAGAGACTCAAGAATTACTTCTGTCTCATCCAAATTACCGTCTCGCACAGCATTGTACAATTTTGTAAACTTACCGCGTAACTCTTCATCATCTCGACGTTCTGCCATTTTTTCTTTACTTTCTTCACAATGTTAAGTATTCAAGGACTAAGAATTCATTTGAACATTTGGAGTATCTCAAAATTTTAAAATAGTAGTGAAATAATTTGATCAAATTAGATGTTTTATTGGCCTGGTTTCGAGAAATAATAGAGAAAAAGTTGAATAAAAATATTATAAAGTTAAAAAAAAAAATTTGAATATAATTTCTTAATATAATTTTATTTTGAAATTTCTAAAAGTTATATTGATTTTTTTACTTGAATAATAATTAAATAATAATTCGATAAAAAGTTAACGATTTGAAATTGAAAAATACTTTTTTTATTCAAGTGGGTTTTAGAAATTAAATTATAAAAGTTTTTGATAATTTTGTGTTTTATTGTCCAAACAAGTTATTATAAATTAATAGGACAATGCTACAACTCCAGCTGGGGACTCCTGTTGGAGCTCTAACATGTGTTTTCATGTAATTTTTTTTTAAGTTATTTTTTATATAGATATTTTTAACACTTTTAAATATTTTTAAAAAATAAAATAAATTTAAAATATCATTAAAAAACACTTCCTTAAGTAGAAAGTAAAAAAAAAATTATAAAAAAAATGCTTCTTTAATCACGAAGTAAAATAAAAAATCATAAAAAAAAATTTTATGATTTTTTATTTTACTTTGTGATTAAGAAAGTATTTTTTAATAATATTGTAATTTTTTTTATTTTTTAAAATATTTAAAAGTATTAAAAAAATTTATCTAAAAATAATTTAAAAAAAGAAAACACGAGAGCTCCGGCCAGAGCTCTAGCTAGCATTATTCTTATAAATATACATGCGCAACGAACGTATGTCAGAAATATATAGTACCAATTAACAAGTCAAGCTGGCAGATATCTGGATGAAGAGGGTCCAATTCATGAGATAAGTTCTATTGTAGAGAAAGAGATGTCTTGTAACTGATTTTCGTACAATAAATGAAATGAGAAGAAGTATTTTGATGTTTCAAAAAACCAAAAAAAAATCTGCTAAACCCAAAATACACCATAACCTCAACGTGTGCAAATTACGACAAAACCCCCATTCCATCTGTCAATTCCCTGATCACTATCCTCTGTTGTTTGTCAATTAAAATAAAAAGTTAAAACATTAGAACATTAGCTATATTGGTTTACCTAAATCTTTATGTAAAGTTTGTCGCACTTTTTAATATTTTTTTAATATTTATCTCTACTTTCTAAATGCCTATTTTTTTTTTTATTAAATATATTTTTATCTTCATTTTCATAATTTTCAATAACGGCCTATACATCAAAAGATCATATAAAAGTTCTAGAAATTAAAATATACAAAAACCCAAGAATTGTGAGATCAAGAGTTGTAGTGAAAATGTTACGTACTACTTATCCCGCGAGGGAGTGAGATCAAAATAACAACTAAGATTTAGATGATCACTAAGTTATCATTTACTTACATATATGAACATGAATGATTAATATAGCTAAACTCATATGGCTTATATATACTCTCATTAAATAGGAACTAGAAAACAGTGGATTTAGATCTTTAATTTCAGTGTTTTCATCTTCCTCCAGCTCCTAATGAACTGACAAGTACAGCTTCATCACTCTTATGTAAACAGATACATAATATATTAATACTTACGACGCTAGCTAGCTGGACGGGACTCGGGAGGGTGGGAGGGAGGGATTTTCTCCAAAATTAACTGTCGGCTTCTAAGTCTGATCTTGTAGTCTCCGGAAGGTCACGACGATCGGTCTTGCAGAAATGGATGACCTTCACACGACTCAAATATGCCTTGGAATTCCTTTTTTATCGCTACTTCAGAAGACATGATGATCATGCCCCCAAATAATTGAATTATCCTGTTGGGGTCTAATCATTTCTTTTTTTTGACAAAAGCAGATTCCCTCCCTCATGAGATTCCAAGTCATGCATTTGGATTTTGGAATGGAAATCATTCAAATCATAGTGGTACCCGTGCTGTAACATTGAAAAAGCATTCGGAACCATGATCATTACCGGCGGGCCCGTTGTAACTTTGTCGTGTGCGATAGTATGATCACCCTTGAACTTACTTTATGGTATACATATATATATATATATATATATATATATATGTTCTTGCTGGATAATAACTAACTCGTTCTAGTTTATTGGAAGCAGCTCATCAGGAATAAAACAAGTATCCGTATTGCTATACATTTAAATTACTTTTCATATTTAATTAATTACTGTAGAATTTAATTATTTCAATTTTACTTTACCATTACGTTTAAATTATTATATTTATATTGTGATTTTAAAATCGTTTCCGTTAGATCATTTCTGTGACCCGAGTTATGAAGATTGGACCTCATTTCTTTTCCCTCCATTTTTCTTTCCTCTCCTTTTCTTTTCTCTTTCTTTTCTTTTTTCTTATTTCTTCCTTCGGTCTCTCCCTCCCGCGTGCAACCCAGCTTCCCCTCCCTCTCTCCGTCCGTTCCTACTTCTCCACCCAGTGCCGCCGTGAGCCGGCGGTGATTGACACCGCCCAGCCCATTAGCTTCCCCACCGGCTGGCGACACTACCCCACCAACCTCAGCTCCATTCGGGCCGCCATTAGCTACCACAAGCCTCTCCAAGCCACGACGCTCTTTCTGCCGCTGCGCCGCCGTCGCACCACCATTGGCCACCATCTTCTCACTACTTCATCATCGACCTCTTGGCAACCCATTGGACCCAACCTCACCTCCAATCCATCACCAGTGAAGCACTTCCAACTCTACTTCCGTTTTGAGTGTTTTTGGTCTTCTACCGCCGCCCACGCCGCCACCCACGGCCAACCCTCACCACCACTAGCTTCACCGACCTCCCTAGGCCCTACCCTATCAATTTTGGGTCTTCGTTTGTCTCCGTTGAAAAGTGGGTCTTTGAGACCCACGGCCACAGTGCATTTGGCACTGTTTTGTAGCTGTGTTGATACTTCTTGCAGCTTCATGATCCTTTGGAAATTTCTATATAGCGCTGTAAGTATTTTCTAAAGAATTCTTGTAAATTTAATGTATTTTTGCACTAACACATTACACTGTATTTGAACTGTTGATTGGTTTTGCCGGACTGAGTCTGAGGAGTACAGGGGTCGGATGGATTGATGAATGAAGTTGTTTGGTTGAATTTGATTGGGTTGGTTATTGATGGTTGTTGATTAGTGTCGATACATGTACATTTCATGATTTCATGCATGATCATGTTTGTAAAGGAAACTGAGTTTTCGTGTATTGCATTCATATTCATGTGTTTATTGAAAACTGGGTTTTCATGTGAAATGATTTGTTGGGTGCGTGTGTATCACGAACCCCAATCCAAGATGGGGTATTATCTTGGTGGAGCTCCTCTGGTCACTCGGGAGCGTAATATACTGAGTGACGTCCCCTGGATTGTCGCCGGGCGACAATGGGATCGGACGAGAGGGTCTCGTGCCGACTCCGTGGTCCTTCTGCTGGCGGGGACTAGAGGATGCTTGGCCACGTATGCGCTGGGCGTGGAACTGGGCATCGCTCGTTGTGTAGTGGATGTTTTACCACGAACGTGTTGGGCGCTGAAGTGGGCATCGCTACGAAGTCAGGGTGTGCGGATGACCCATAGGGGAGATCATGGTGCATACGTTAAAAATGGACTATTTTCTGGGAAAATAGCGTGTGTTGGATTTTGTGTAAACAATTTTTTGGGAAAATGTTTTACGGATTATTTTTGGGCCAACTAGGATTTTGGCGTGTGTTGGAAAATATTCACTTTCGGGGAAAATGATATTTTTAGAATAATGCATATTTTATCATATGCATGCATGTTGGTTGCATTAAATGCATTTTATTCCTGAGGATTGTTTGGTTTATACTTACCTGCGGTACCGTTTTATGGTAACGCAGATTTTGATGCAGATAAATATGAGGGTCAGCCTGAGAGTCGGCTCCGCCCGAGGAGTGATTTGAGATCACTCATTTGTTATTTGGGACATGTGTTAAACTTTATTTTGGGATGATTGTATAACTATTTAAACCCTTTTACTGATGTTTAGATTGTATTTAAATTCTGGTACTTAGTTGACTAATCCGCTGTGTTGTTTTTTTTTATACACTGTTGTATGTACACACACTTGGCACTTTCGTTGGGATGCGTGACCGTGTTGTCATCATCCTGACGTCTCGATTCCTGTATTTCCTTACATGGGGGTCGGGGGCGCCACAACTACAACATATATTATTTTTTGCGGCACACGTAAGTTACCGCAAGAACTCAAAAAACTATGACTATTGCGCTAAAGCCACGATTTTTTCCTCGCAAGTTACACACCAGAATTTAGGCGTGGCACTAGATGGGTTTTTCGCCGCAATGGCACAGCCGAATAATTGACCCCGATTACCGTCGATTTACATGCCATGAAAGATGCCCTCAATTACTGCCACAGATATGGATCTCAAAATCGTGATCTTTGCTGCAAAATCATCAATAGCTGGGACAATTTCTTGTTCATCGCAAAACCCCACTTCCTATCGGCATGTTGTGATCCGCCGTTGAAGTTAGCTGTAGTTTTTGCGCCGCCAGTAAAACTTATAGGTATGTGACGCAATAACCCATTTGCGGCATTTAAAGAAATTGCAGCAACAAAATCTCTTTTTAAGGGTATTGACTGGGTTTTCCCCCTTTTTGACAATTCAATTTCGCGGCATTTTTTTCCCCTCCGCAGCTGATTTCACCCTCATTCATCAAATTTGAGAAACCAATTTAGCAGAGCTGGGGCTAGATGGAATCTCACAAATCAATTTGGCATGCACCATAAAGATGCAAGGTTTGTCACTTTGTTGAACTAATTGGTCCCTATTTCTCACTTTTTAATCTCTGATCCATTAAATGTAAAATATTATTGAACAATTAGATCATGGTTTTGTATGGCTGCATCTGGTTTTGCACATGATCATACAGTTTTCACACAAATCAATTAACGTCATGTATATCTATATACAATACTCACATATACTATATATATATATCTATATATATTATGATTCCACAATGGCATATATTGTGGGTGTAATATTAATGATGGAAAATATCTTGATGCAATTGAAGACTTTGCACACTATATATAAACTGAAAGCAGTATTTGTCATTGAAGGCAGCCAGATATGACTCTTTCAAATATGAGTTTATAACTTAGTTTAATAGCCCCACAAATTTGGTAAATATTTGGATTTCCAAAATGACACTTAGTCTTTCCCTCTCGAAGAGCCCTCTATTTTAGAGTAGTTCTACAGACAGGCACAAATGTGTGCCTATCTGCGGACGACACTGACGTGGCATTTTTGCCACGTCAGCAATTATATTTAAAAAAAAAAAGGAAAAAGACAAAAATGCTAAAAAGGAAGGAAATATGTAAGAGCAGGAGGGAATAATTATTTTGCATTTCATTCAAGCGGTAGTCCAGGCAATGACGAAGGCGAAAAATCCAATTTCAGTGGCTTTGACGTAGTGCTACAGAAAGTTTCATCAGATTTCTTCCTCTCTCTCAGATCTTAGTTGTCAGTTTCTTCCTCCGCATCGTGACTCCATCGTTGATCACTTGCAGCAACCCACCTACCCACATTTAGTGGTGGAACCTGGTAAGAGGCTTAGTGAAAATCATAGATGCCTGTAGTGGAAAATCACAGATGCCTATAGTGAAAAATCACAGATGCTTGTAGTGAAAATCACAAATGCCTGTGGTGAAAATTTTGGGTTTATGCGTCGAACATTTGTTTCATTTTTCATTGTGAATGTATGGGAGGCCTGTAGTGAAAAATGTCCATTTGTTTCATTGTGCGGAATTTGGTTCATTTGTTCCTTAGTTGGGTGACATTTGTATGGTTATACATGCGTAATTTGTCAATTTTATAGCTTTCCAAGTGTTTGTTTTGGTTGTAAATTTTGGCATAAAATCTTTCTATAATATCAGTTTTATTTTTATGAGTTTGGTTATTTAGATTGTATCATATTACACTTGGTTATTCAAGTTTTATTTTTTTATTTAGGTTTTATCATATTATTCAGGTTGTATCATATAAATTTTGACACTCAGGTAGCTAGAAAGTAGATCCTAAAGAAAAAAAAGCACACAAGAAATTTAATCAAAACAGATCATATATTTCTTGTCATAAAAAAATAAAAACAATTTTCTGATACAAATGAATGGGTACTCACTGATCATATTCAAAGTTAATATAATATTGTAGGTGCGTGCATCTTGTTTTTATTCTTGACAACCACCCTCATTGCTGAGGTAGATGGAGAAAGAGAAAGAAGATGTATCTCGCATAACAACTCCTATCACTACTCCATCAACCCAGATATTGTACATCTCTTTCAATAGTTGACGCGTGTTTGTTTTATTGCGTGGGTGCGTTGATTACCATTATGTTATTATATGTTAGGACATATCAAGACCACTTTATCCAAACTTTTCAAACTACATGCCAAGTTACTACGGTCCAGTACCTCATGCGTGGTTACCACCTTTTGTGCCTCCTCCAAGTGCCAGTCCATATCCATGGAGTAATCAGGTGATTGTTGGATGGTAAAATAGTTCACATGTGCTTTATTTTATGAACTTGAATATTTGGTCTTTTTTAAATATTTTTTAGAAAACTACAGCAACACCTATGGAGCTCTACTTCCGTTACCACGTCAAGTACTACTGCCCTGAGTAGTACCGCTACCTTGTATAGTTCCGTCATACCAATGATAGTACCTCCTCCAACTGCCTATCAATATCCATGGAGCAACCAGTTGATAATTTCTTAGAGTATTTATTGTAGTTAGTGTCTTTTTATTTTTTGAAATTGAATTTTTGTTCTAATTAGTTGTGTTTAAATTTTTTTTATGAAAAACTACAACAACACCCATGAAACTTTACTTCCACTGTCGCGTCAAGTACTGATACCTTGAGTAGTTCCTCTGTTGTGTCAAGTACTATTGCCATTCATAGTTCTGCTACTGCATCAAGTACTGCTGCCTTGAGTAATTCCGCTGCGTTGTATAATTCTGTTATACCAATGATGGGACCTCCTCCAAATGCTTACCCATATCCATGGTGTAACCAGGTGATGATTTATTGGAGTATTTATTGTTGAATACTTGGTCCAATTATTTATGTTTATAACTTTTTTTTTAAAACTGCAGCAACACTCATGGAACTCTACTTTTGCTGCGATAGATACTTCCGCTGCAATGCCTACTTCCGCTCCTATGTCTAGTTCCGCAACCAGTGTCAGCTCTGGTGTAGCTGCCAATTCTAGTATACAAACTAACGCTAATGTCGCTACTAGCTCATGTTCGACTTTACCAGCATTTGTTTCTCCGACATCTACCAACCCATATCCATGTGATAGTGAGGTGATATGTTGGATTTTTCACATGTTGTCTTTCACATTATCCACAATATATATTGTCATATAATACTTCTTTTCCTTTAATTTTCAAGAAATTAAAGTGCAGCAAAGTAAGTCTGTTGAAGAAATTAGTGAAGCCACATTAGATTCAATATAAGTTGAAACGCAGTCTATTGGCTTTTTGGGTAATACGGTTGATACCAAAGAGGCTTGCAGTTCCGGGTCACTTCATTTGGAGCCTACTGATGGGGGTGATATCATTGAGGAGCCAAAGCCAGAGATGCGTTTTGAGTTGGAGGATGAGTTGATGACTTACTATAAACATTACGGAAAATGATGTGGTTTTGAAGTTATGACACAAAGAAATAAAAGGGAGAAAGATGAGACTGTGAAATATATCACCGTGGGATGTGCTCATGGTGGTAAGGCACGAAATAGGGCATCAAACGTCTCCAAGCCACGGCCAACAAGTAAGACAGATTGCAAAGCAAGGATGAATGTGATGTTAAAGGATGGGAAACTGTGTGTCACATCCGTATTTAACACACAATCATGTTCCAAGAAAATCCAGGTTTTTCAGATGCAACACAGAAGTTAATGAGTCTATTAGGAGGGTGTTGGATATAAATGATCAGGTTAGCATACGGATGAATAAGAGTTTTCATGCTCTTGTGACTGAGGCCGGTGGGTTTGAGAATGTACAATTTGGAGAAAAAGATTATCGTAATTATATTGATAAGGCATGACACCTGCGCCTTGGTAAATGTGGTGCCCAAGCACTGTTTGAGTACTTTAGAATGATGCAATACAAGAATGGTGAATTTTTCAATCTCATGGAATTGGATGATGATGATAGGATGAAAAATGTGTTTTTGGGCCGACACCCATAGTAGAGGGGCCTACAACTACTTTGGAGATGTGGTAACATTTGATACCACATATCTGACAAATAGGTATGGAATGCCATTTGCACCTTTCGTGGGTGTAAACCACCATGGACAATCAAGCATTTTGGGTGCAGGCCTTATTTCAAGTGAAGATACAGAATCATTTGTATGGTTATTTAAAACTTAGCTTGATTGTATGGATGGAAAAGCGCCGAATACTATTATTACAGATCAAGATTGCACAATGAACAATGCAATCGTCATTATCTTTCCCAACACGTGGCATAGATATTGCTTGTGGTACATATTGAGAAATGTCCCTGAGAAGCTTGGTTCTCATACTCAATACAAATGTGGCCTGAAAAGTAAGTTGCTATCTTGTGTCTATGACTCCCTTATAATCGAAGAGTTTGAGAATTCTTGGAACAGCCTCAAGGATACGTTCAACTTGCATGAAAATGCATGGTTGCAAAGCTTATATGCAGAAAGAGAGTTTTGGGTGCCGGTATATTTAAAGAACTCGTTTTGGGCTAGAATAAGTACAACTCAATGCAGTGAGAGCATGAAGGTTTTCTTAGACGGCTACGTGCATGATAAGACAAACCTTAAAGAGTTTGTTGATCAGTTCGACAATGCATTGAAGAAAAAAATTGAGAACGAAAATCAAGCTGACTTCCCTTCATTTAACTAGATCAAAAGGTTGTGTCTATTGACACTTTCTTAAACATCACCTCTCATGGGAACCATCACCATGTTAGAATATATCATTCCAAGGGGTACACCGTTTGGTGATCACACCTCTTAGAATAACATCTCTCACTTAATCATACAAAACGGTGACGATCCAGTTGAGTATTTTCCTTGGTACCAATTTGAGCTTTCCACTACTCAACTCTCATCTGCTACTCTTGCAGATCGGCGTCAGAGCATGACAAGCCTTTACGTGCACACGTTTTTTATCATTATTTTATCTGACCGCAACTTTTATCATATGTGCTCCCACTGATCACATATTAGGGGCGACTTCATTTCAATAAAAAATATTTAGTGAACGACATTAATTCTCTGTGATTGGATCAATAATCCATATCCCGTGATTGGATCAATTATTCATTCCTCTGTCACAATTGACGACTTCAGCTAAATACATAACACATGTATCGACCTGCGCTGAATTTTCGTTAAGTACTTCCTCTAGAGGCTATTCCTGACGTTTTCTCTAATTACCTTATCAACGACTTTGCAAATGATTAACCGTTTACTTTGGTAATCAAATCACATTTCACTAAAATTTTAGTGAATGACATTGAATTTTCGTCAGGTACTTACTCACCTGAATATTTCCTTAATCATCTTATCAATGACTTTACCGTGATTAACCTTTTATTTGGTTAATCAACCTGTACTGAAATTTCATCAAGTACTCTCCCTAAGGTCATTCCTGAGGTTTTTCTTGATCACTTTATCAGTGATTTTACAAATGACCAAAATTTTTATTTGGATATCACCATAACTCCAATTTTCTAGGCGTCCTCAGAATTTGTTGAGTTATGCATGTCGACTATGAGATTGCTTCACCTAGGTTTCTCTCAATCCCATTCTGGTCACATGTTCTCTGAATTTCTCCAGAGATAAGCCTTTGGTCAAAGGGTCTGCTATCATTTCGGTCGAGGAAATAAAATTAACATTGACCTCACTTCTTTCCACTATATCTAAAATATAGTGATAATGCACATCAATGTGTTTTTTCTTGGAACTCTGTGTTCCACTTTTTATCAATAAAATGGCAGACTGATTATTACAAAACACATTGATTAGTTCCGTGGATGTACCCAAATTCAAGCTTACAACAAAGAGTTTTATCCACACCGCATTACTCACTGTAGTACTACAAGCAATATACTCTACTTCTATAGTAGATTTAGCAATACAGCCATATTTCTTACTTAACCAAGAAACTGTTGTTCCACCAAATAAAAATATGTATCCAGTTATAGATTTTCTATCATCTACATGACTTCCAAAATCAGCATCACTATAGTCAATTAATTCTAGATCACAGTTTTCGAAACACAATTTCAAATTTTTAGTACCTTGTAAATATCTTAATATACGCTTCACTGCTTGCCAATGCTCTTTACCTGGATTGGATTGAAATCTGCTTACAAATCCTATTGCATGACAAATATTTGGTCTGGTACTTGTCATTGCATACATGAGGCTTCCCACAGCTTGAGCACAGGGAACTTTAAGCATTTCACTTATTTCATCATCATCTTTTAGGCCCATACTTTTATTTAAAGTATAATCTTTGCAAACAGGCGTACTTAAAGATTTACAATTTTCCATACCAAATATTTTAAGCACTTTTTCTAGATATATTTCTTGATCTAAATACAATAGATTTGAATTTCTATCTATAGAAATTTTATACCAAGAACATAGACGGCTTCACCCATGTCTTTCATTTCAAATTTAGATTTCAAGAATTCTTTTGTTTCATGCATCAGATCTAGACAATTACTTGTCAGTAATATATCATCAACATACAATGATAATAATGTTAATTTATTATCATTTTTCTATATGTATACACAATGATCTAGTAAACTCATTTTATATCCCATTTTCAAAATGGCTTGGTGAAATTTCAATTATCATTGTCTTGAAGATTGCTTAAGTCCATACATTGACTTCCTCAACCTGTAAACTTTCTCTTCATGTCCTTTAATTTGGAATCCTTCTGATTGAATCATAAAGATATTCTCTTTTAATTCACCATTGAGAAAAGTTATTTTTACATCTAACTTATGTAATTCCAAATTCATCCTGGCAACAACGGATAAGATGATCCTTACAGATGTGAACTTCACCACAGGTGAATATGTATCCACAAAGTCTACACCTGGTTGTTGAGTATATCCCTTGCCACTAACCTTGCTTTGTACCTTTCCAAACTACCATCAACTTCAAATTTTCATCTGAGAACCCATTTACAACTAATAGCTTTTCTATCTTTTGAAATAGCTGTTAACTCCCAAACATTGTTTTTGTTTATTGACTCTATTTCATCTTTCATGGCCTCAAGCCATTTATCTGAATCAATACTATTGACTGCCTCAGAAAAATTTTCAGGATCATTATCTAAATTTTTCAAACTGGTATTTAGTGTATAATGATCTTGAAATAATATTGATGGTCTTCTACATCTTTTACTCCCATTGTCTCCAACATCAATACTTGAATATTGATTTTTATCTCATTTTCTTTTATTTTTGTTATTCTGGATTTGAATAATATCAAAATTTTTATTGTCAGAGTCTGTGGAGATCTGTTGATTCTCTAAATTATTTAATAAATCTATCTGATCAACAGGAGTAATAAAGTTTGTTTTTTTCAAGAAAACGGTATCTCTACTTTCTATCAATCCTCTTTTAGAATGATAAAATCTGTAACCACTTTCGTTTTCTTCATACCCAATAAACCTGCATTCCTAGGTTTTACTTTTTAATTTATCCCTTAGTGGCCTTGGGATAATTACTTGTGCCTTACAACCTCACACTTTGAATTTACTTAAGTCTGGTTTATGTCTCGTCCATAACTCGTAAGGTGTAAGAGGTTTTATTTTAGTTTCAACTCTATTCAATATACATATAGCAGTCGGTAATGTTTCATCCCAAAAATGTATTGGTAGATTAGCATATGCCATCATCGATCGCACCATATCCAATAGAGTTCTATATCTCCTTTCTGCAATGCCTTTCTATTGAGATTTGTATGACACAGTATAAATATGTCTTATACCATTCAATTTGTAGAAATTATCTAAAGTTTCAAATTCTCCTCCTCTATCACTATTCAAACTTTTAATGGGACTACCCAACTGGGTTTCTACTTCTAATTTAAATTTTTTTAATTTCTCAATTGCCTCAAATTTATGTTTGAGTAAGTAAATATGTCCATATCTTGAATAATCATCAATGAAAGTAATAAAGTACTTCATTCCTCTATGTGTTTTTGTTTTAAAAGGTCCACAAATATCAGAGTGTATAATTTTTAGTAAATCCGTAGATTTCCAACTTTTTGAAAAAGATTTACTACTCATTTTAGCTTTGATACATAGTTCACATATATCAAAATTATCTGAGTTTATTTGTAGTATTAATCTACTTTCACACATTCTGGTAATCTTATTTTTATTTATATGGCTTAATCTTAAATGCCATAAATATGCACAATCTGCGAACACATTCAAATAATCAGAAATAGGTACTTTATCAATATTCAGTACATACATATTGTGATCTTTCATGCCTTTCGCTGACACATTACTCTTACTCATTACAAAGGTTCCAGACTTAAAATTAACTGTGTAGCCTTTCTGATCTAGTACAGGCACTGATACTAAATTCATACGAATACTAGGTACATATAAAACATCACTAAGTAAAATAACAGAACCATTCACTTTGAATTTACATGTACCTTGCCCCAAGACATCGCAGTATGTATTGTTGCTCATATACACTCTGTGCACTCATGTTTGTTTATTTTTAAGTTTGACAAACATATCTTTGTTTATGCATATATGTCTTGTTGCTGCAGAGTAAACCGACCATAAATCTGACATTGGTTCCACTAACATTACTTATGACACTGTCATTATAATTTCCTTGCCTTCTTGTGTTTTTCCTTTATTAAGATATTGTGATTTGTAATGACCCTTCTTTCCACACTTAAAACAGTTTCCAGAAAATAGTTTATTCTGTTTCCTTTTTAACCATTTCTTTTTCTTAAACTATTTTGGTTTTATCTTGTTCTATGTAGAACGCTTATCCTGAGCCATCAATAAATTGGATGATTCACTATCTTTATTCATTTCTTTCATCCTTTCTCATTCAAGTACTAAAAGTACTGTCCTGAGCCATCAATAAATTGGATGATTCACTATCTTTATTCCTTCCTTTCATCCTTTCTCATTCAAGTACTAAAAGTACTGGAAGCGATATCATTGTTACTTCATTTTTACTGTATGTTAAAGAAGTAACAATGTGATCCCAAAATAAAGGAAGACTATTTACTATAGTTGTAACTTGCATTTTATCAGTGAGAGGATGACCAGTATCATGTAATTCTTTTTCAATTAACTCCATTTGAAGTACATGATCGCCAATATCATCATTCTATTTCATACAAGTCCGGTTATAGTTATCCAATAATAACTGTATATAAGTATCCGACCTTAAACCATACTTTACTTCAACTGCATCCATAACTTTCTTAGCAGTTTCATAATCTTCAAATAAAGGAATAATATGATCACTCATGCAATGCAAAATTAAAGCTTTTGTCCATGCATTGTGTTCTATCCATTTATCTTTATTTGAAACGTTACTCCCACTTTAACTTTCATCATTTTCTACAATTTCTTCTCATGACTTTAGTGTTATTAATGTATATATGGTCTTTTTATGAGTTAGAAGAAAAGTTATATGCCTTTTCTAGGTCTGAAAATTTCTTCCATTTAATTTTTCTATCCCTAAGGAATCAATATTTTTCTTTGGTGCCACGAATAATAAACCTTAAAAATTAATCAACAAGAAGAATGTAAAAAAAATAAATGTGTACTATGTAAATATAATAGTTCAACTGTGAAAAATTCCCTCTGACATGACTTGTACACTCTGATACCACTGTTAAGAAATAAAGAAAGCAGAATTTTGACAATATGGTGACACTCTCGTGAGGGTATTTATCCCAAAAGTTGGTATTTTTAAGGGTGGCATGACTGTTTTTGTATTGAAAAACAGAGGCTCTTGGTTTGGACGTGGTGTTGCTATCGTGAAGGTGGTGATCAGCGTTATCTGTGGCCGAGGAAGGAAACGATTAGGGGTGGTTCACAGAGAGTGGTTCTCCATGGTTGCTGCGGACTCACTGTACGTTAGGCGTCCTTTGCAGTGGCTTGATGCATGCTTGCTGGGCGGACGTCCATGCCAGCTGCTAGCTATGTGGCTTGGAAGTTGTTGTTATGTGCAACAGGGCGTTGAGGGGAGGCTGTGAGGGTGCTGGTAGCTTGGTTATGATGATGGTCAAGAATACAAATCTTGGAGAAAGTTGATTGTTGCGACGAGAGAATTGCATAAAGAGATATATAAAAATGGTAACGGTTACAGATCACTACAAAACGCGCATGCTTTGAAGGCTCGTCTGAGAGAGATGGAGAACGTGGGAAGTTTAATGATAGGCTAGCTAAGCTTTTTTTTTTTTTTTTATAATAAACTGATCTCATTAATCAAACCAACCACATACAAGATGAACCAGTATTACAAAGGAAAAGACAGGATCAATGCCTCATTTCCTCAGTAACCATCTGAAGGATATAAGGGGGGCATATTTCGATGTCATAAAGATCTTCAGTGCATTCAAGGGCCGCTTGGGCAAGCTTGTGAGCTGCCATGTTAGCCTCCCGATATACATGAGAGATAGACCAATCAGCAGTTGGGATTAGAACAGCTTTGGCATCTGATATGAGGCAACCACCTAAGCTCCAGTTAGGACAACCTTGGATCACTTGGTCCACGACCTGTTTTGAATCTCCCTCCAAACAGAATTGCCTTATTCCAATTTCCTTACAAAAAACACATGCCAAAACAAGCCCATATGCTTCAGCATCAAAGGCACTGCCTCTCAAAGGTCTGTTAGCACGAAGTGCACCTATCACCAGCCCTTGATGATCTCTGATTAGGACACCAATGCCAATCCTTCCTAGCCTCGATTGCACAGCTGCATCCCAATTCACTTTAAAAGCACCTACTGCAGGCTTTGTCCATCTGTGAACTCTTGTCATGTTCTCATAGTTAGCATCAACCTCCTTTTGGAAAGCCTCTTCATGCAGAGACAATTCTGCCCTGGCCTGGCCAATGACTTCTTGAGGGTGTTTAAAAACTTTCCCATGTAAGACATCATTTCTTCTCGCCCATATCACTCTCATTGTAGCAGCCACCTCATTTAAATCCCCTGGTTCAAGCTTGCCAATCAATTCTGCCCAGATATTAAAAACCAAGTCACTGTGAAAAGAAAATTTTTGCACTTTCTTTGGGCCTTGACACCAAACATCTTGGGCACTGCTGCATCCCCATAAAGCATGGCCAGAGGTTTCAGATTCCCTTTTGCATATCAAACAAATGCTATCCTTTACCACCTTTCTTCTTTTCAGGTTAGCCATAGTGGGCAAGGCTTCACTGCATGCCCTCCAGATAAACATTTTGGTGGCAGGAGGAACCTTGAGCTTCCAAATGGACCTCCACACTTGGCAGTTCTCAACTCTGCTAGAAGGTTCTCCTCCTTGCTCTCTCTCCAATTCATTGCCAAGATAGTATCCACTTTTAACT
>NW_023362340.1:0-254 GCF_001411555.2 Juglans regia
TGCTTACATAATTATCTGCAGCGACAGGATCCATCCACTCACTATGCTCATTAGTGTGAGCAGCAGCATAGACATGAATGAGGGAAAAGTTTTCAGGATCATCATGTTTCTAACAAAGCGACAATATTAGCAATTTTAAAAAGATAATGTTAGTACTTATCAGAAAGAATATCAGGAAAATAAATGAATTCTATAATTTTTTAATTACCATTTTTTCAGCAAGACGGTGGAATGACCTTGAACCGACACGATGG
>NW_023362341.1:0-254 GCF_001411555.2 Juglans regia
TCTCTTATTTCCCATGCCTAGCGGGGCAGGCTCGACACCACACAATGCTTCCACACGCTCAGCTAGCCTTGTGCTTGGTTGGGGTGTGGTTCAATTTGTTTGAGGTTGTGGTCTGGCGGACGTAACGGCGTGTGAGTGGTGACAAGGTTGTATGTCTTGACAGGCTCCGTGCTTGTGCATCGAACTGTTAGGCGTGCTCCTCCTCATTTTTGCTCCTCGTGTGAATAGCATGTTGGGCTACCGAAGGGTTCCTG
>NW_023362342.1:0-254 GCF_001411555.2 Juglans regia
ACATGAACTTGAAACATATTCTTGTCTCATGGGATTACCATGATTGCGTGAATGTAAACTTGAACATAACATAATGTGAACTTGAAACATGACTTGAACGTGAAGTACATGAACTTGAAATCTTATTCAATAGACTTAATCATTAAAGTGACCATATGGGTGCTACACAGGTCCCCTTGAGCCGTGTGTCCCTGCCGATTACCGCATCACATCACAGGTGTCTATACCAGCTGTGAGTGCGTTAATACGTACTC
>NW_023362343.1:0-254 GCF_001411555.2 Juglans regia
TTAATATGAATATTTAGAAATTTTTAGTACTAAGTTTATTATGTATTTTTTTGGAGTGAATAGTAACCTCGATAAGCGCACCCATTGCAGTGTTTTCAAAATCACAATGTGGAATGTCCAAATTAGGTTAGAGAAGTTTTATTTGGACAGTTGGCACGATTTTAGCCACACTTAGTGAATGGTATTAGACACTTGACACAAAGAAGAACCATTAGATAGATTTGTGAAGGAATCAAGGTGTGAGATCATGCCAC
>NW_023362344.1:0-254 GCF_001411555.2 Juglans regia
AAATTATCCGCTGCGAATATTGCATAATGCTAGATGCATGTTAGGAATATTGCATCTTATATGTCATGAACGGGGGCAGGTAACCTTGTGTTACATGTCTCGACGCTTCAAATGTCCGTCCGATCCCAAGCGGAATTTGGGGGCGTCACAGTAATGGACCCAAGCTTGACCTATTCGAGAAGTCACTCTCCAGATTGAAGGAAGAGAAGAAGAATGAAGGTGAAGAAAGAAGAGAGAAGTCTGCAACTGAGTGA
>NW_023362345.1:0-254 GCF_001411555.2 Juglans regia
ATGCCCATGTGAGGGGGGCGGCATGGTCAGCCCTCCTGGCTGACCATGTTGGGGCTTGCATGCCCCCCCTAAAGAGCATTTAGAGCCAAATCCCAACCGGCAGGAGGAAACATCAAATGTCCGAGGAAACATAAAGGCCTTTTTTATCGGAATACTTTGAATTTGGACGAGATTTTTTGCAGGCATGCTTAGAAAAATCATATCTTGAAGTAGGAGCAAGCCTCACAATTTTTCGACATCGGGATTTTTTTATT
>NW_023362347.1:0-254 GCF_001411555.2 Juglans regia
TACATCTGCAGGAGATGTGCGGCCTGCTTGGGTTGATGCGGTCATCTCACAGCTGACTGCGCATATTGATCATAAGATCGATCGATCGCTCGAGGCTATATCGGTGTCTGTTGCCGAACTCACCCATCGTGTAACTATCCTCAACGACAAGGTTGATACCTTGACTGAGGAAGTACGGAGTTCGACTTTTGCGGATAACGTTATCATCTGACTGTTGTTTACTACGTTCTATCAATTTTTGTATTTTATTTTTA
>NW_023362348.1:0-254 GCF_001411555.2 Juglans regia
ATTGACATGAATGACTTAACTGGCAGATATGACATTTCGTAACGTGACGTAACATGAACGTGACATAAAAGACAGAAATCTTGACGTAACATAACGTGACATGAGCGTAGGACGACAGACATGACATACTTCGAGACATAAATATAACAGAGAACATTTCATAACATGTCATACATGTAACATGCAACATTTCGTAACATGGCATACCATATAACAGACAACATTTCTTAACATGGCGTAACATGTGACAATGA
>NW_023362349.1:0-254 GCF_001411555.2 Juglans regia
CATTATAATATATAAATAAATAAAAATCACTATAATATATAAATAAAAAATATTTATCACTATTATATATAAATAAAAAATAAAATCGCTATAATATATAAATAGAAAATAAAATCACTATAATATATAAATAAAAAATAAAATCACTAAAATATATAAATTAAAAATAAAATCACTATAATATATAAATAAAAAATAACATTACTATAATATTTATAACTATTATATATATATAAATAAAATCATTATAATAT
>NW_023362350.1:0-22910 GCF_001411555.2 Juglans regia
TCCTACAATGAGCATATCATCCACATATAATAATAAAATGATACAAGAGTCGTCAAAATACCTCATACAACAACATTGATCTGCCTAACATTTGAAGTACCCTGAACTATACAAAAAGCTCATGTCAAATTCCTTGTGCCACTGTACGGGTGCTTGTTCAAGACCATACAAGCCATTCCTTAGTTAGCAAACCCAGTTCTTCTTCTTTCCATATACTGTAAATCCCTCAGGCTCGTGCATGCTGATGTCTTCTTCTAGGTCTCTATGAATAAAAGCTGTCTTGACATCTAGCTGCTCAAGATATAAGTCCTCTCCAATTTCCACTCTCAATACTAACTTGATAGTAGTGATTTTCACCAATGGTGAGAAAATCTCAGAGTAGTGAATGCCTTACTTCTGCTCAAATCCCTTCACAACAAGTCTGGCTCTGTATCTCTTGCTACTGTCGTGCTCAGTCTTCATTCGGTATACCTACTTGTTTTGTAAAACTTTCTTTCCTGTTTGAAGTTCTATCACCCCCCAAGTCTGATTCCCTAATAGAGAATCCATCTCATCTTTCATAGATGACTGCCACTAGCTCGAGTTCTTATCTTGCAAAGTTTCCTCACAATTCTGTGGCTTGTTGCCATCAGTCAGTAGAATGTAGTTCACTACTAGTAGACTAGTGAACTGCAGTTGCAAGTGTGGACAGTTCTAGTTCTTTCTGTGGAATAATGGGAATAGGTGTGTTGGGCCCCTTCACCCTGTCACTGACATTTCTGCTATGCATTATGACCTCTGGCAGGTCATCTACAAACTCAAACTCATACGAGGCTGCATCTACTGATGTCCTAGACTTGTCTTTGTACAAAAATCTTTTAGCTTCTGATGATTTTTTGGCTTTGCTCATCCAATAAGTGATAGCCAAATAACTCATCTCTATAGCCAATGAAATAACATTTCCTTAAGTTGGCATCAAGCTTGCTACGAGAAGCAGAATTAACAAGAACATAATAAACACAACCAAAGTTTCACATCTTTCCCACTCTAGAATGTTTCAAGTAGTTTGCACTCCAATGGAACTGATTATCCTCTTTTTATCAATTAGACTTTCGTGCTGACTGCATCAGCCCAAAACATAGGTGGCAACCCTGCATGCAGCCTCATACTCTTGGCACGTTCATTGATGGTTTTGTTCATGCGCTTTGCAACATTATTATGTTGTGGGATCCCAGGAATTGTCTTCTCCATTCTAATTCCATGTGTTGCGCAGCACTCTCTAAATCTTCCATCAATGTACTCGCCACCATTGTCAGACCTTAAGCATTTCAGCTTCAGGTCTATATCTGTCTCAACTTGAGCTTTCCATTTCTTGAATACATCTAATACGTGAGATTTAAATTTCAAGAAATAAGCCCATACTTTCTGCTATGGTTGTCGATGAATGTGAGATAGTATCGAGGATCTACAAGTGATAGGACTGGGGAAGGTCCCTATAAATCAGTGTGAACAAGATCTAGATGTTTGGATCTCAGTGCTCTGCCACCCTTCAAGAAGCTTAGCTTTTTCTTCTTGCCCTGAATGCAACTCTCACACGAGACCGGATTAACTAACTTCAATTTTGATAGCTTTCCCTATGACAGAAGTGACTTCATCCCTTTCCGACTCATGTGGCCAAGTCTACAATCCCACAATTATGCTGGATTCTCAGCTGCAGTGGTAGCAATTGTGTCACTCGATCCTGTTGTAATGTACAAAGTACCCGTCTTCTGACCACGAGCCAACACCACTGCTCCTATGGTAACCTTCCAAGTGGTTTTTGAGAAAACCATTGAATGATCATAGTCATTAAGCTTTCCTACAGAGATCAGACTCTTTTTTAACTAGGAAATGTGTCTGACTGTTTGCAAGGTCCACACATTCCTGTTCAAGAGTACAAAATCAACATTTTCCACTCCCATGAGTATTTATACTCAGTGCCTCACTGTCGACTAGGTATGCCTTACCAAAATCTTTAGCAACATAGTTCTGCATAATTTCTATGCGTGACGTGGTGTGAAAGGAAACCCCTAAATCGAATCTTCAATCATCAACAGAGTTGTGAACTGTAAGAAGTAGAGCTTCCGGTAATTCCTAAGTTGTAGCGTTTTTCACGTCATTCTCTATTTTCTTAACAAGTAATCTGCTACCCAGATCTTCACTTGCTTATGCCCCAATTCTTGGACTTTGATCTACCCTTCTTATAATTCCTATAATAACTTTTGCCCCTAGAATCAATGTTTAGGGCAATACTTGAACTAGAGGTTTCGCAAGAATCTCTCTTGCGTACCTCCTTGTCAAGAATTAAATCTTAAATATCTTGATATTTTCAGCATAATTACCTACAATTATTCTCATGGCTGCCCAATTATTTGACAATGATACCAACAAAATCAATGCTCTAATCTCATCATCAAATCTAATTTCAACAGATGACAATTGACAATTGATTTGTAATAGTATTAAATTCATTCAAATGTTGGGTAACATACGTACTTTCAGACATTTTCAGATTGAACAATTTCTTCATCGAGTGCACCTTGTTATTTGCTGACGGCTTTCAGTATATCCTAAACAATGCCGCCATCAGATCCGTTGTGATCTTTTCCTTAATAACATTATGTGCAACTTATATGGATAGAGTCAGCCAAACAATCCCCATAACCTATCAATTTAATAGATCTCAATCAGCATCTTCCATGCTTTTAGGCTTCCTCCCTAGTAGTGGAAGTTAGAGTTTTTTCTCGTACAGATAATCCTCAATCTGCATTCTCCAGCATCTATAATATGTACCATCAAACTTCTCTATTCCCGGCAGCTTCAGTGTTGCTCCAGTCATCTTTCTTACTTAATCCGGAGGCTAAAGTTTTGATACCAGTTGTTTGGGAAACAATAATGCGAGACTGGTAAAGCAAAATAGAGAATAACAAACACATAACACAAGATTTATGTTGTTCGGCAATTTGTCTACGTCCACAAAGCTGCATGGAACTTTATCCAGAAGAATGTTGAAGTGCGTTATGAAAATTACTAGATTTTCACTCACTCAAGCTCTCCCACTTTCTCTATCACCTCACTTTCTCTTTGCTGAAAAAATGTCTGTTACTCACGTTTCAACATTTTATATTTATATGCCTCATTCAATGTAGTGAAAAAACCCTAAGGAGGTGAAATTTTTCGTATGTTCACTCTAGTTGTATGTCCAGCGAGCCTTGAGTTAACTCTCTGTCTGGTGTTTGCTCGAGCACCTATCAAGCAAATTCTCTGCCTAGGCTTCACTTGAGCCCACTGTCGAGTGAGCTTTCTGTCTGAGCTTCACTCGAGTGGAATGTTAAGCGAACTTTCTATATGGTGCTTCCCGAGTAACAAAACAGTGCAAATCCACCCAAAAAAATCATAATGAATCTTTATCACATTGGATCATCATATCGGGCTATCACAAGAATACACCAGGCTCCACACTCAACATATATAGTCGCATATGGACTTAATTCATTAATTTGAAAAGTGAGAATTTTATATGTGTTTACGTTTGTGTGTGAAAGTGGTAACATATTATTTAAAAAGATATTTAAAAAACAAAATCTCAAGTTTTTCAATAAAAAAATATATATATAAATAGGCCAACCATTTATTATCATTACACATTGAATTTTAGAGTTTTTTGTTATACAATTTCCTACATGGTATGATATCAGATCAGGACACCATCATTGACCCATGGTGCCTGATCTAGTCGCTATTGTCCATGTCAAACCTTTTTGTAGAAGCCATTTGTGTTTACTTGCTGTTTTCTTGACAGTTCACCACAATTGCTATGTCGGTTCTAATATTCCACTTGACAGTTGCATTTCGTTCTGCGTATACTTATATTTTCAAAATACTCAAGCCGCCATATGACTCTTCGAGTGTTGCTCGTATTAAGCCCGTACCCACTACAACACAATTGCTTTTTAGTGATGGTTGGAAAATTGTGACAGTCCCTAGACCGTCACTAAAAGGCATTTTCTGTGACAATTTTTGGAAACCGTCACTAAAGATAGAATGAGATTTTTTTACATTCGAACGTATGGGAAATATGCGTTCGAACGTCACATATACGTTCGAACGTTATGTCTGTTTACGTTGGAACGTAAAATGTTTTGGCGCAACCGTTCGAATGTTATTAATTTTACGTTCGAACGTAAAATGTTTTCCGCCAACATGCGAACGGTAATTACTAACGTTCGAACGTTCATTGTAAATTTAAATTAAATGACTTTAATTTAAAAATTATGTATTTTTATTGCGCATAATTTGTGAACAAGTCTAAAAAATTGAATTGTATATATTTATATATACACACTTTGTAATATATAAATATATATTATTGATTTATATATATTTGAAATGCAGTGATTTAGTATTAAAGTTGAAAACTATAACATCAAAGAAGATTAAAAATTGAAATGAAAAAACGATAAAAATATTCCATAATATTTTTCGTTACAAATATTAAAAATAAAATACAAAAATTGATAGAACGTAGTAAACAACAGACAGATGATAACGTTATCCGCAAAAGTCGAACTCCGTACTTCCTCAGTCAAGGTATCAACCTTGTCGTTGAGGATAGTTACACGATGGGTGAGTTCGGCAACAGACGCCGATATAGCCTCGGGCGATCGATCGATCTTATGATCAATATGCGCAGTCAGCTGTGAGATGACCGCATCAACCCAAGCAGGCCGCACATCTCCTGCAGATGTACTCGGCGTATGCTGACTACTACTCCCGACATGACCTGGCTCAGGCTGCGTCGGAGGAACTAAATCCTCTACAGGGGGTGGCTGACGTCCCCTCGCCTGTCCAATGCTACGCCGATGCGTGGTCATGTCGAGGGGGCTCATCTGATCTTTGACCCGCTCCTCTGGCTGGGTCGGCACTCCCCGTGCAAGTAATAGTCGGCTGATGAGGACACCATATGGGAGATTATCCGTGGAGGCGATGCTCGCCTCGTAACGGATCCTCTCAAAAATGTGCAGTGGCAAATCTATAGGATCTCCACGTGCCACTCGTATCAAAAATTGTGCCCGAAGCCGACTAAATATGGTTTTATGAGCCACAGGATCAACATTTGTTGCAACAATAAGGTGCAACATGCGGAAGAAATGCAGCAGATGGTTCTGGTTGAAGGCGTTCTTCCGCTCGATCTGCATGCGATCCCTCCCGGTGAGGATGTAGAAATCTTCGTCTCGGTCATCATCCTGAGCCTCGACGCCAGTATCCTCATCCTCTGACTGGCCTGCATCATCGGTTGATGCTGGCTCACATCCCCGGCCAGTAGATGATGCAGAAGTGCCTACATCCTCACGGGGTGTTGAGTGTGTAAATGTCTGAGCACCTCGATGAATCCCGATGTGCTCACTGATGACATCTGCCGATACCTCAATGGAAACACCGCGTACAGTCACGGTGTGAGAGGATGCATCCGGAGGCATGTCACACATCCCCATATAGAATTCTTGAACCATTGAGGGGTATACCTTCCCCCTCAATGTGCAGATATTTCCCCAGCCTCTACTGAGGAAAACATCTCTTAGGTTCGTCTGCTGCCAACAGAGTTTGTCGAACTCATTAATTAAGACCTCTCTCTCTACCATAACAGTACGAGCTCCGATACGGGCAGTGTCCGACGTGGCTCCTTCCCTCCCTCGTTTTCGTGTATGCAGTGGAAGAGCCATATCCTGAAAATAGAAAAGAAAAAAAAAATTATTTACAATAATGCATTTTTTTGTATTAATTTTAAGATGCTCTGAATTAACGTTCGAACGTTTTATCTTTAACGTTCGAACGTTAAAGATAAAAACGTTCGGACGTTAATTTATACATTCGCACGTAAAATAATGTAAATAAATTTACGTTCAAACGTAAAACAAATACGTTCGAATGTACAGATATACGTTCGAACATAAGCAGTAAACAAATACGTTCGAATTTAAGTTCGAACGTATTTGTTTTACATGTGAACGTAAATATGAACGTCCGAACGTCGAAGCATGAATAATGTAGAAAATCACTACGTTCGGATGTTATAATTAAACGTCCGACCGTATGTGATTTACGTGCGAAAGTAAATATTCACGTTCGAACGTATGTCGTTTAATAATATTCACGTCCGAATGTAAGACGATTAACGTTCGACCGTGGAAGCAGTAACGGCTCGGTAATTTAAACGTCGTACGTTCGAATGTCTTGGTGAAACGTTCGAACGTTTCGATGCAGAATGGCTGAGTCGACTCAGCCATTATTGAAATCTCGAAAATTTCTCTACAAGGGTCTAAATGCCGAAATGTCACCATGTAAATGAAGTATACACTTCAAGAAACATTTCTACGGTGACTATTCGGCCAATGACTGGTCGTGGTGGCCGGAAAATGAAGTTGAAAATCCGGTAATATTTATCCGTTTTTAAACCAAACTCAATCCAAATGTCAATCTAAATCTCAATAAAATACATGTTATTTACATAAAAGATGAATGCCTACCTTTTAGTGACGGTTGTGGCGGAGTTGACGGCGGCGGTGACGGCGGCGTGGCGGCAAATAACGGAGAAGACGATGGATACGGGCAGGGAAATGCGTTTCGACGTTCGGTTTTGGCCTTATATACATAGAACGTTCGAACGTACTTATTATTATGTTCGAACGTTTGTCAATATAATATATTATATTATAAATGTTTAAGTTGTATATTAGGATGTTATATAATATTATTGACAATTAGATTATTGGTTTTTTTGTGAGTGCTTCTTATATTTATAAAGTTTAGCAATATGTTTATACATGTTGTTAGGGCTGAGCACCGACACTTTCGGAGTCGGAGGGCCCAACCTCCGACTCCGACTCCGACTTTGTCGGAGGTCGAATCCGACCTCCGACTCCGACTTCGAAACATATAAAATCCGCTCCGACTCCGACTCCGACTTGTCGGAGCGGAGTCGGATTTTTTTATTATTATTTTTTATCTTTTTTAACTTCATATTTGACCCACTTTTTTTTTAAAAAAAAAAATTGTGAGCTTTTAAATTTCAATTTTCTCAACATTACAATCTAAATTAATTAAACTTTTGATTATAAAAAAAATACAACTAAATAAAACAAGTAACATACTAACATGCATTCAAAAATTAAAAAGAAAGTCCTATTGCAATAGAAACGACGCCGTATTGTATAGTAGTATACTAACTAATATAAATCTATTTTATATATTATATATATATGAAAATTTATAAAAAAAATGAATGATATATATTATTATATATGAATATTAAAAAAAAAAAGCACCGAAATATTAATAATAAACTAATATACTTGATATATATATATATATATTAAATCTCTAATCTCTTATACTTGATATATATATTAATATATATAAATATTAGTTATACTAATAATTATATTAGTATTAGTTATTATTAATACTATATATTATAGTATTATACTAATAGTGATATTAATACTATATCACTATTATAGTGATTAGTATAACTAGATAATATATTAGTATAAGTTATAATACTATAAGTTATAACTATAGTCTATATTAGTATTAGTATTAGTTATAGCGATTAGCATAACTATATATTAATATTTGCTATAGTGATTTTAATTTAGTATAACTATATAATAGTATTAGTTATTATTAATACTATATATTATAGTATTATTCTAATAGTGATATTAATACTATATCACTATTATAGTGATTAGTATAACTATATTAGTATTAGATATAGTGATTTAGTATAACTATATAATATATTAGTATAAGTTATAATACTATAAGTTATAACTATAGTCTATATTAGTATTAGTATTAGTTATAGCGATTAGCATAACTATATATTAATATTTGCTATAGTGATTTTAATTTAGTATAACTATATAATAGTATTAGTATAAATATTATTATATTGCACTAGCTATATCACTGATAGTATTAGTATACTAATGTCTAATACTAATATATCACTATAGTTAATAGTATCACATAGTAATATAGTATTAGTAATTAATACTATAGTGCTTTACATAGTAATTTATATATAGGCTTAAAGTGGTTTACTAATAGTATTAGTATTAGGCCATAAATCTAATTATTATACTAATGTATATTGGAATTACTAATATATTTATCAAAATGAATATGTTGAGAATTTATTAGGTCAAAAAATATAATTAATACAAGATATTGTTATATAAAATTGATATGAATAATACTTTAGTTATTATACATTAGTATTATATGTTATTATAAATTTATAGATTAGTGTTTATCTATTAGTATATGTATTACAATATTACATGTTGATGTTATTATGCATCTTAGTGTTTATAGTATATTATATATACATTAGTATTACATGCTATTATGTTTATACATTAGTAATTTAGAACAACATGGTAGTAATATTGTAAATTTTTAGTAGTATGATATTTACATATAGTCATATACTAAACTATTATTAGTAAATTTAGTCTATATATTATAGTATAAATATATTATTTAACTAGTATATTATTGAGTTTAACTAATTATATAAGATATAGTTGTATAAAATTTAAATAATTAATATATAGAAAAACACATATATAGTAATTTAGAAAAACACATATTTTGTGCATAATATATAAATTATATTATGCACAAAATACTATACAATGTAGTATATATATTATATTATAAGTTAAGTATAATAGGAATATTACGTTCGAACGTTTGAAGTTAACGTTCGAACGTTAAAGTAAGAGGCGGGAATTTTCCCGCTCGATGTTTAATATCTGTGTGATTATTTAGACGTAAGGGCGTTTATACTATACGTTCGAACATCAAATCCGTCAACGTTCGAACGTTAGTCAAATTAGTGCGGGAGATTTCCCGCTCAAATATGGTAACACTTTCATGAAATGTACGTTCGGACGTTTAAGTAGTATGTTCGAACGTTTATCTATAAATCTACGAACGTTCAAACGAAAAATTGTGATACATTCGAACATATATGAGGAAAGTGCGGGAACTTTCCCGTTAGATTTCATGTTATATCATAAGAAGGGTACGTTCGAACGTGTATTTTAAACGTCCGAACGTTCTGGGCGGGAATAATTTTAGAATTAACGTTCGGACGTTTGAAGTTAACGTTCGAACGTTTAAACTAATAATTTTAGAACTTAATCAGTACGCGCACGGGAGGATGCCCAATATTTCTTCTTCTCCCGTGCGCGCAACAGAAAGAGAGAGAGAGAGAGAGAGAGAGAGAGAGAGAGAGAGAGAGAGAGAGAGAGAGAGAGAGAGAGAGATTTCGACGAGAGAGAGAGAGAGAGAGTTAGAGTGAGAGAGAGTTGAGTTAGAGAGTGAGAGAGAGTTGAGTTTTGGTAAGATAATATTTTTATTTCTTGTCTTTATTTAAATTTTATGATATTTATAGAATGTGTTTTTGTTATAGAATATTTCTAATAAGTTTGTGTTGTATTTTTTTGAAGGATTGCTTGTTTTGGGAAGTTTGAAGATTTTGATTTGTAAGAGGATATTATGAGTGCTAGGTATATTTCTAAACTTTATCAATATGTTGTTGTGATTTGATGCTTACTCTTTATCATATTGTGATTATTGTTTGTATAGTTTGTAAATAGTTTGTGAGTTATTCTAAATATGTTGTGATATAAATTTGAAATATTGTGTTTATTATTAAAAATATATTGTCATTAGGCTTTGTTTCCCTACATGTTTACTGCTTACTCAAGTTTAGAAATATGTTAATACATGTGGCATGTTATTTTGTGAATATATTGTGAGTTATTGTGATATGGACTTGAAATATTTAAATTATTATTTGTGAATGATATGAATGAATATGTTTACATTGTTACAAATATATTGTCCTTAAGCTTTGTTAATACATGTGGCATGTTATTTTAAAGTAACTCTTTTTATCATATTGTGATTATTGTTTGTATAGTTTGTAAATAATTTGTGAGTTATTTTAAATATGTTGTGATATAAATTTGAAATATTGTGTTTATTATTAGAAATATATTGTCATTAGGCTTTGTTAATACATGTTTATTGCTTACTCAAGTTTAGAAATATGTTAATACATGTGGCATGTTATTTTGTGAATATATTGTGAGTTATTGTGAATATGTTGTGATATGGATTTGAAAAATTGTGATAATAATATTTGAAATTAAGTAATAACAAGCATAAAAGTAACTCTTTAAGAATTATAATAATTAAAATTATTGTATAACCATTGAAATTTAAGTATGATAATTAAATATTTATAATAATATTTAATATATAAGTAATAACAAGCATAAAAGTAACTCTTTAAGAATTATAATAATGAAAATTATTGTATAACCATTGAAATTTAAGTATGATAATTAAATATTTATAATAATATTTAAAATTAAGTAATAACAAGCATAAAAGTAACTCTTTAAGAATTATAATAATTAAAATTATTGTATAACCATTGAAATTTAAGTATGATAATTAAATATTTATAATAATATTTAATTTTAAGTAATAACAAATAAAAGTGTTATTTTAAGAATTATAATAATTAAAATTATTATATAACCATTGAAATTTAAGTATGATAATTAAATATTTATAATAATAATTAATATATAAGTAATAACAAGTATAAAAGTAACTCTTTAAAAATTATAATAATTAAAATTATAGTATAACCTTTGAAATTAAGTATAACAATTAAAATTATACTTTAAGAATAATGATCTTGTACACAACGAGGGAATATAATCTTGAAGAAATGTTGAAATTTCAATTTAATTGCTTGACTGTCATAGTCTCTTCGGCCTTGAGAGTTGTCAAGGTCGGACAGCTTGTGACGGTTAAGTAATTAGACTAAAATTTAAACATTTCTTCAAGATTATTCTCCCTCGTTGTGTACAAGACACGAAACGTAGGGTCACATAATCTTCCATCCCTCTTTAGTTTAACAATATAACACTACTTGAAGGTGACATTGTTAATTTAAACAACATGGAGATATTGTTGTATGATTTTTTGCTAGATGCGTGTGACATTGCATAAATACCCTTAGACCCGTTTGGGAATCAGTGTACATTTATGTGTCCACTGATTCCTGAATTGTCCAGTGTGGACAGTTTGAGATTATATTATCTGTATTACACATTTTTGTTACTCGCTACTTTCCACGTTTAATATGAAGTTTCGGTATCTTCTTCTATTGTTCTTCGGGTATACTGTTCGTAGGGTCACAATCACGATATTTGAACATGTATACTTAGAGAATTATGGGGAGGTGCTGCCGGAATTTCTACTAACGTGGAAATTAGTAGAGTGACGAGATTTGTGTAATATGGAGAATATAATCTCGAATGAGATATGACCAACTACCTTATCAAAAAAGTAATGAGAATTGGAGGCAAGACATGCATGTGAATTTTCAATGTACGTGTTATTAATATCTGGATGTTTTTAGAAATGGACAAAAATTGGATGCGTCTGGACGATAGACTTGGAAAGGATTACGTACCCTATGCATGTGGAGTAAGAACTTTCATTGATTTTGCACGGGCCTCTGCTGATAGTCGTGGTTACATTAAGTGTCCATGTCGATGGTGTAAAAATTTGTGTGCGATAGGATTGGATGAAGTAGAGCGTCATATATTTGTGAACGGTATGAATAATTGAGGACTCCCCACTCGAGGAATCCGTTCCTGAAGATCAAGCTAACACAGAAGAGAACAACAGCCAGTCGACACCTACCAGTAAGAAAATATTGTCGTTGATAATTATATATATAGTTAATACTTTTTTCTCAATAACTATATAATTATAATTATAATATATCTATTATTATCATGTAGTTGATGCATCTGCACGTCGCGGTCGTGGCTATACACGTGGAATCTCTCTTGAAAAAAATAGAAGGCACGGTAAACTGAAGGTCACAATTCCTGATAATTCCACTGGAGGAGTGGATGATAGTGCAGCAGCGCTTTCCTCCTATATTGGCACAGTAGTTCGAGCTTATGCTCCATTTTATGTGCGCTCATGGCGAGATGTTCCGAATGAGATTAAGGAGCACATTCGAAGTCGTGTGCTGGTGAGTTTACTTTTCAGTACATTTTTTTCACTTAGATTAATATATTATATTTTTTACCTGATTCCCTTGTTAGGATGAATTCGACCTCGACTTTGGCCGTAGCGAGGATTTGAGAACCGTGAATGAGTTGATGGCTACACTATTCCGACGTCACAAAGGACGATGTCATGACCACTTTAAGAAGTTTGAGACGTTGGAAGAGGCTGCGCAGTCTCCTTTTCAGCAGATGAAGTTAGATGATTGGAGAAAGTGTTGTGATCTTTTCGCATCTCCAGATTATCAGGTATTTTACATTTATATCTTTTAATTATTTACATTCATATTCGTTTTATACATTATATGTATACATATTACAATTAACATTTTTAATATATTTTGTAGCACTTGAGTTCTACAAATGCACAGAATAGATCCGTTCTGACTGTCCACCATCGTGTCGGTTCAAGGTCATTCCACCGTCTTGCTGAAAAAATGGTAATTAAAAAATTATAGAATTCATTTATTTTCCTGATATTCTTTCTGATAAGTACTAGCATTATCTTTTTAAAATTGCTAATATTGTCGCTTTGTTAGAAACGTGATGATCCTGAAAACTTTTCCCTCATTCATGTCTATGCTGCTGCTCACACTAATGAGCATAGTGAGTGGATGGATCCTGTCGCTGCAGATAATTATGTAAGCAGTGTTAATTTTGTTAAATAAATTTTTTATAGAACATTTTAATAGTTTATTTCTTATTTCTATTTCTTTTAATACGTTACTAATTATTTACGATCATTACCTTTTAAATTGCAGAACAAAATGTTGGAGATGCAGTCGACTTCTGCGGAATCCTCTCCTAGTGACATAGACATATTCACCCAAGTGCTCGGGCCGCAGTCTAGTATGGCAAGAGGTTTGGGACGATCTATCAAGCATAAATGTTCATCCTCCTCAACCTCATCGGCTTCACAAATTAATAATCTTACAGCAGATTTAGAAGCTGCACGGCATGAGAATGAGTATATGAGGTCGAGACAGCAAGAGTTAGAGTCTCTCTTAGAACGACAGTCTCATTTAGAGACGCGTTTGCAGGACCAACAGAGAGACCAGGAGGAAAGAATACGCAGTGAAGTGCAAGAGCAAGTGCAACGAGAGATGATGGTGCAAATGGAGCGTGTTATGTCGTTGCAACAGAATCCCCGTGGGCGAGGGAAAAAGAAGAAATAAATTTTATCAATATTTCTGACTAGTTTTAATATCTAATTTTGTACTTTTATAAGACATTGTTACTTGTTAATTGGGTATGTAATATGATACCATTGGTATTTTGTTTTTAAATTTTATGAAATTAGTATTTCTGATCTGTACGTTCGAATGTAAATAAAAATCGTTCGAACGTTGGTTCACACTGTAACAAACGTTCGAACGTAAATACAATTGAATCGTTCGAACGTTAAACCGACTAACGTTCGAACAAAGAACTTGCATTCGGACGCTCCTTCGTTTACATTCGAAATAACGTCCGAACATTAAACGCGCTACGTTTGAACATTTACGTTTACGTTCGAACAAATATTCGAACGTTTATTGTAATTAACGTTCGGACGCATTAACATGCGAACGTAAATATGATACGTTCGAACGATATACAACAAACGTCAACTTCTCTCATTCGAACGCCAATCGGGTCGGGTATAACGTCCGAACGTTTAATTGTACGTCCGAACGTGATTTTCTGTGACAGTTCATAACCGTCACAAAAAAAGGAACGTTCGAACGTTGTACCGAACGGAACACTTCCAACCGTCACTAAAAATATTTTTTGTGACGGTTGAACAGTAAACCGTCACCAAATATTTTCTGTGACGCACTTTACGTGACGGTCATGGTGACGGTTTCAAACCGTCACCAAATATGTTTAGTGACGGTTTGCCATTTTTTTGTAACAGTTTCCTCTGTCACAAAATACACATTATGTTGTAGTGACCACTCCTGACCCAACCCATCCACCTCATCTGTCGGCCAGTCACCTGTATTTAGTTAGCCACCACGTCCCTGTTGACTTTGATCTTGACCTAGTTGACCACCAATTTGAAGAAAAAAAAAAAAAATACTCTCAAAGTGTCATGATCTTCTTCCCACCTTTGATAATATTCATGTCCATCGAATTGACAATATTTTAGATGGATCGAATAATATTGTTCCAAATAGTCGTAATATCTTTTTGAGATGGTGTCAAATTACTGGCCGTTGAAGTTTTTCCTAATGGTAATTTGGTGCTTCTTTTTAATTTTTTTTCCAACTCATGTGATATTTCTTTTTCCAACGAAGCATTTTTTCTAAGCACACGCTTTGCCTCTCTATATTATATGAACCCCTATTCATTATTTACTTTACTATTATTTCATCTTACTTTTTATATATACCGGCCTTTGGAACTATTATTGTACAGATCACCAGGTTGGCCAATATATATACCAAGATCAACAGTAGTCGATCTTAAAGCTTAGAAAATGGGTATAATTACTATAAAAAAATGAGTATTTATGACAAGTTATTTACGATAAAAATGATTGTGTATAACTAGAATAGACTCATTTTAATAAGAAATAATTATTTTATACCAAAATAACTGACAGTAAAAAAATAATTTTCTTGTAATATTGAATATCTCTCCCTTCCAATTCTATTGTGAAAATGATGTCTGGCCACTCTTCAAGAATGAGTAGCTAGAGAAGAGAGTGAAGAGCAGCCAAAGAAGGGTAGCTAGCTAGCTAGTGCAACTGCCCACTTTTGAAAACTTGTTGTATATGATATATGTGAATCGTTTCACCCTTACATTTGTCTTTTTCTTTTTTGTTTGGGGGGACCTCTCATGAGTTAGGTGATATATATTATATACATGACTTACATATATGGCGCGCCATATCATTAAAAACATTGACCTAACGCATATTTAGGTGATATTATTAAGAGGACTAGCTCTTACCTACTGCACCCGGAGGACCGGAAGGTGGACAAGGGTTAGATATTGATGTGAGAGTACGGCCATTTTATCCCATTGTTGTTAAAATCTGCATGCATGCTTGAGGCCGGCGTGCATTGGATATCATGCACTTAATTATGATGATGATGCTCATGTAAATTAAAGAAACATTAATTATCGTGGTTTCCCATGAGGCCACGATAATAATGTTCCTTTACCCAAGTGTATTATACCATGCATATATATAATTCTATCATACGTACAGATCTAGCTAGCTAAGGAGAAAAACAAAGGCTGTCAATATCATTACATGACTACTTTTCTCATCTGCAACACACTACTTTAGCTATTATCTTGTGTAATCCATAGCTTTTGTGCAATAGCTATGTATATTAATGTCTTCGGAGGTGCACGCGGGATGCTATATATTTTGACGCGGCTGTTCAATGCTAGCTAGCTTGTATAATCTTTAGCAATTATAAAGTAAAAGTTAAAGAAAAATACATGTTCAGTCAAGAAAAAAATCTTATAAAAATAAATTTAAATATAAATTAGTATACTTAACATATTGGATTGTAAAACTTTCTTCGTTAAAACCTAGGCGGGATTTTTTTTTTTTTTTTTAAGATTTCTAACTCTTCTAAAAGAAGTTCTACACGGCCACATGGATTGGAAACTTAGGATGCGTTTGGATGTTGATCTGATCTCAGCTAAGTTTAATTTTTTATGAATAATAGTGAGTTGAGTAGTGAAGGAAGTTATGTAGAGCTTATTTAAACTGAGTTTAAAGTGTGTTTGGATATTAAGATGAGTTTAGTACTTTTTATGAGAAGTTAAAAAAAGTTGTAGATCCCAGTTATAAAAATGTATTAAGTTGAAAAAAGTTGTGGATCCTACGTGTAAGGAGGTTTTGAGTTGAAATGAGTTTAATAATTTAAAAGTTAGTATTTATATGTTAGACTCGACTTAAAATTAGATTAAGTTTAGCTGAACTCAACTGAGTCTTGCAATCAAATATTATAACTTTAGAGGATTTCAAGGTTTTTTTTTCTTTTGCTTAAAGCGAAGACGATGAGAAAGAATATGAGAAAAGCTACTCTGATATATGATTTGGATAATTTTTTTTTAAATGTTTTTATTTAATAATTAAGAAAATATTTTTTAATAATATTATGAATTTTTTTAAATATTTAAAAATATAAAAAATAAAAATAAATAAAAAAGACCAATTGATCGGTAGAGCCATTCTCGTACTACACCCACCGCTTAAAGAATATAGCGTAAAAAATATTAAAAAAAAAAAATCATTATTTTTTAATAAAATATACTTTTGTGTAAATAATTTAAAAAAAATTTAAAAACTTTGCATTCATTTGTCTGAAACTTGTCTCGATCCAATTACGCTCTCCATTATTGGGATTTGACATCATACAAGCTCTGGCCATACTGTCAATAATTGGTTGGTTGGATTCAGTAAAGCGATGGAGGTGATGGGAAAAAGTAAAATAAAGTGTCACGCGCATCGTGTAAAGACAACTTTTTAAAGAAAAATGCTGCACCCTCAGAACGTTTGTATTTATTTTATGTTGAGAAATGCTTGGGATTTCGAAAAGTGTAATGCAACGTACAGTTATTAACGTTTAAATATTATATAATTATTTTGAAAAAAATAAAATTTATTATTAAAAAATTAATTTTTTTTATATAAATTTTATATATTTTTTTAAAACAACTGTACGATACTTACACACTCATAACTGTAAATATCATTTCTCTTTAAAAAATGAGTCCCGAACATTTCTCCTCAAAAGTTTTTTTTTATTTTTAATTTAATGATTAAGTGAATATTTTAAAGAAGTTATAAATTTTTTTTATTTTTTTAAAAATATTTATAATAATTAAAAAAAAAATATGAAAAAAATGAAAAATAAGAAATAAAAAACTGAAATGCATTTTTCGAGACATCTTTCGGAATACTATTTCGGTGACTATAGCAACACTCTTTTATATTTAGAAAAAAAATCACGTGCTACAAACTATAAATAATCTTTATTTTTTTTATTAAATATATGATGTATAGATAATAAGTAGAATAATTCAATTAATTTTTAAAAAATAAAACTAAAAAAAATTAAAAAATAAAAATAAATATGGTGTATAGTGTGTAAAGATAATGAGTAGTAAAACTTTTTTTTTAATCTATCTTAATTATATTTATAATTAAATGAAGGTAAACTATTAATTTTTAGTAATTTAGAGGTAGATGATGTCTCAATTCTGATTAATTAGAGTGCAAATATGAGAGAACTCCAGATTATTACTTGGAGATACAAAGTGTGTTTATTCAACAGAAAAGAGAGAGAGAGAGAGAGAGAGAGAATCGTATGTAAAGATAACTAAACTATGTAAAGTAACTCTTGTGATATATACACCGGCCCTTTAATTTTTGGAAATTATAAGGACTTAAATTAAAGACATGGACCAATATATAAATAAAAGAGAAATGTTTTAACTATAAATAATTTTATAAAATCAAACATGGCGTAATTTAATATGATAAATTAGATTATAAAATTATTTTAATTATAAAGTAGATGTAACTAATCATATGGAGTCATTTCAATTTCTAAATTTACTTTTGTGAAAATTTTTTGTGACCGTAACACTTCTCTAAACAAAAACGAAAATGATCTATGTCGACTGACGTACGTGTAATTAATTGAAACATGAAATGTAAAAAACAACATATGTCAGTAAACCGGTATGAAAATGATCAAGTAGTTCTCACCAGCTAGTGATCTGGATGGATGAAAATATTATTTGTACAGGGAGAAAAAAAAAAGCTCACATTGTTTATATTATTCATACAACCGAGAGAATCATGACCGACTAGCTAGCTACTGCTTGGACCATTATCTTAAAAATATTCTTAATGGTCGAAACGACCGGGATTTTCCCTTCATCCCGATCTTATTCATGAAATATCAAACTATATCACGTTCTATATATGCATGCATTGATCCCCGTGAGATATTGAATTTCAAAAAACTAAGAACATGTAGGCAAATTTGGTGGGGGTGGTCGAATACTTGTTGCCTTGGTCGGTCCATTCTTCACAATGATGACCGTGCTCATACCCCAAGACGCATGCCTTTCCAAATGACAATGCAAAAACCAAACTCCTGAAAAACATCACCTATACTTGTAAGAGATCGGCCAAACTCATCTAAACAAAAGTAAAAACAAAATTAAGACCACTAAAGTCGAAGACATTATTTTTACTACAAGAAAAATGAATATTTGTGATGGATTATTTGCAACGAGAATTATTATTTACGATAAAAACAGATTCATTTTAACAGTAAATGATCATTTTTATAAGAAATAGTCATTTTAACAGGAAATTCCCGGTATTATCTGTTGATAGATGAAATTAATTACCAAAACCACTCAATATTTTAAACTAAATATAGTATTATCCGTTTCAAGTGAAATGAAGATCGGGATGGCCTTGTCCTAGTGAGATAAGAGTCATGCGTACCTGGGTTATTGGCTACGAATCGAATTGCAACCCATCCATTTCTAGGAAGACCAACGGTGTTAACTTCCGGCGGATCCTTCAAATTGTATGTTTTTGGTGAAGTGGTCTCATCGTAATTGCCATAACCTGTCCCAACCCAATAGAAGCTATAACCATGAAGATGCATTGGATGAAACTCTCCAAACTGAACACTTGTCCCTTGGAACACCATTTCCACCGATGCCCCGTAATTTATCATCGTTACATTTGTCCCTTGTACCGGATATAATGTGTTATCAGCTACTTCTCCCGTGTAGTTAAAAACATATAGCGGCTTATCCGGGAAATCTTTCTTGAACACACCCGGCAAGTCCCTATATAGTACAGGTTTTAAAACTATATTAGTTCCAAAAGAAAAATTAAATTTACAAGTCAGTCATGTGAATGCTAACAAGTAGAATAAGTTGCGGTTTGGATAGTGAGATGAGATGAGATGATTTTAGATAAAAGTTGAATAAAATATTATTATAATATTATTTTTTAATATTATTATTATTTTGAGATTTGAAAAAGTTGAATTATTTATTATATTTTATGTGAAAATTTAAAAAAATTATAATAATAAGATGAGATGAAACACTCTTACTATTCAATCAAACGGGGCTGACTCTTTCCCATAACGAGATTAAATTACTATTTTCTAAGAGGTAATGTAAATTCAGTGATATTGGGTGCAGAGTCTTATGTGATAAGATCAAGTAAATTAACCTATTACAAAAGACAAAATAAATAAATAAATAAATAAAGTAATTGCCAAATACCATGGATTATATACATACGTACGTACCTGTAATACGCTTGCAGTATATCAATGGTTGAGGTCACGAAACTGATGTTGTTTAAGCTTGATGACAGCTTATTACCATTTGGACCCCCACATGATGCATTAGCGCAAAACATCTCGTTTAGACCAACCGTCATGAATATTTTTGTGTCAATTTTTTTGGGGACATTAACGGGGTGTGCACGACTTGCCAATGCCCTTATACGTTTTGTGAAGTTGTCTGCAGCAGCCCTGTTCCGTATATTTGGAAGGGAAGGATATGGTGGAGAGGCTGGAGGAGCGAAATTGCCGGTATACTCGAGAATCGCAGAAGTGTTTGAACTGTCGTATGTAGCAATAAAACCGGCATCGAAGAAAGGACTCCCAGCTATGTAATAATGACTCGGAGGTTGGTTTGCAATGAGCAGGATGTCCATGGTTTGTCCGGGACTTGTCATGATGTAATCTGTGGTTATGGGTTTTATGTATGCACCATCTTGGGCCACAACTGTGATCTTGTGGTTTGCGATTCCAAAGAACATTTCTTCATTCATCACGGCATTTACTAGACGTAGAAGATATGTCTTGCCGTGTTGAACTTGTAAGCGATATGTTGTTTCTGCAAAGCAAAAATTCGATTACGTTAAAAATATAATATAAATAATTAAATTCTACTTTTCTTTATCTGTTTAAATATTTTTAATCAACGTGATTTAATTGATCATCAATATATATATATATATATATGTTTTCATTTCACAATGATATAAATTCTAGTATAAGTACTATAGATATATTTTGAGTAATGCTACTTATAATCGTGGAATGCATAAGTACCGTACAGTCATTTTGAAAAAGAGTGAAGTTCATTATTAAAAAAATTAATTTTTTTAATGTAAGTCCTATTTTTATTTACTTTTTTCAAAGTGATTGTACGACACTTATGTACTCACGACTACAACTATTATTTCTCATATATTTGGGTACCCTTGGAGCAATTATTTGGGAATCCTGGTTGGCCATTGATGGTGTAGGCAGTGGATTCTTCTGGAGGAGCACCGCTTTCAGTTGCCTTATCAATTATTTCCTTGAGATCTCCATTGTACCATTCCCCTGCACGAGTACAAAATATAAAGAGGAAAAATTAGATAAATAGACTCATTAACAGTTTTTGTGTTGCAAAAAAATATATGGGGTCAATTCCTTTCATGTGTAAGTATGATATGGTCAATAGTACTAATATTATCTCTTAAATATTGATTTTTATACCGAGTACAAGCACTTTTTCGGCATCGGGTTTGCGAAAAGGGTAAGTGGTTCCCCTTGCAGGTAAGATGACAATGGCACCGTGGACTGTTGCTCGGGACCAGTCACTGTGGGCATGCCACCAAACTGTTCCTACTTCGTCTGTAAATGTAACCTCATAAATGAAGCTTTTTCCCGGTTGAATAGGGCACTGTGTGACGTTCTCAGGACCATCCGACCATGGATTTCTTGGCTGCTTCACTCCGTGCCTACATTAATACACAAGTTTTATCTTAGTTTTCCTGAAACTTTAGTTTGGACAATCATGAATGCATTCCTTTTCAGGGTCGTAATGCAAGCCGAAGCTTCCTTTACTCTAAAAACGGACATGATTTCTGTTCAAACTGAAGAAACCTTTTGAGAAAAAAGAAGTAAATCCAAAGAAATAAAATGTGATCAGCGACAATATCCAAGGGAAGAGAAAGGCTGAGCGAGTCACGTCGTTACCAGTGAATAGTAATACCATATTTGCCGTGATTGTGAACCTGGACAAATGCAGTATCTCCTTTGCGAACTTGGATTGTTGGGCCAGGCCATTGGCCATTTACAGTCAACATGCTCTTTGTGATACATAGCCTTGTAAAATTCGTCTCGCTCACCTGCGACCAGATCCAGCACAATGCAGCATATTAACAAACAAACAAACAAGCACGCGCGCGCACGCGCACACAGATATCGAAATCTCTGCATCAAACCCTCGGTCCACGCCCATAATTAGAACATTTCTGCATCAAACCGTGCCACGCTCCTCCATTCATAAGAAATATATTACGAACATAGCATCATAATGGACGGTACTTACAATAAAGCTGTAGTGGTGGACTTTGCGAGTACTGCAAGCCAGAACTCCATGCAAAAAGAAAAAGCATAGGAAACCCAGGCTCAAGCCTATCTTGCTTAGTTCCATATCTGCCACCAGACTTTCTTCAACGACTTTCAGCTGGCATTTAGCTTTATTTATAGGATGAACTTTTCAGAGACGCGCGTATCCCATTAGTAAACAAGAATTGATGTACAAGCTCGTATCCTAGTCCCATATCTGCAAGTCGCCCTATCTGCAAGTCACCCTAGGTTTAAATAATAAATTATATATGCACCTTAAAATATGGGATAAATAAATTGCATAAACTATTAAAAGAAGTGTTATGCGTAACCTTCCATATGATAAAAATAATGATAAGTAGTGAATAAAATTTTATATTATTTGAGAAGGAAAAATTTTTACTCTTTATAAGATTCTAATAAGGCTCTAATTGTATTATTGATTGTCCTTTTAGAATATAGATCATGTATTTTGGGCCTTTAATTGGAGCATTACAAATAGTATCAGAGTCTATCCCAACAAAAAATATGGGACTTGAGCCTTACCACTTACAACAGACAAACATGACAAAGATATCGAGAATTTAAGGGAGGGAGATTGTGATACCCTATATGATAATGATAAGGGTATGTGGTGAATGTGATCTCACATTATTTGAAAATGAAAAATTCTTGTTCTTTATTAGGTTCCAATGAGAACTCAATTATATTTTTGACTAGTCATTTTAGAGTATAGGTCATATGATTTGTATCTTCCATTTGAGCGTTACATTATGGTTACAAATAGATCACATAAAAATAAATTTATACATTGGCATGCCTTCATAAAATATGTTAGATTTATTTTATAATAAAATAAACTTTACAATTTAATTAACATATAAAATTAAGTAACATCAGTTTGTAAATTAATTTTTGTTAGATCTGTTTGTAGTTAAAGTAGATCTCTTAAGTTAATAAATCCAGGGTGTAATCATGACCAGCCAATAGCCTGATGAAGTTTCCACTACTTGCAAATTAATTAATACAACTAAACATCCACCTTAAAATTTTGGGGCCAAAAGTACTATCTTATAAACAAAATTATAAGCATAAAGTATGTTTAGCATTATAATATGGGCTGGTTTGGATAGTGGGATGAGATGATTTTAAATGAGTTGAATAAAAATTATTAAAATATTATTTCTTAATATTATTATTGCTTTGAAATTTAAAAAAGTTGAATTGTTTATTATATTTTGTGTGAAAATTTAAAAAAATTATAATGATGAGATGAGATGAAATAAAACCATCTCTAAATCCAATCAGG
>NW_023362351.1:0-254 GCF_001411555.2 Juglans regia
AGGAGCAAAAATGAGGAGGAGCACGCCTAACAGTTCGATGCACAAGCACGGAGCCTGTCAAGACATACAACCTTGTCACCACTCACACGCCGTTACGTCCGCCATACCACAACATCAAACAAATTGAACCACACCCCAACCAAGCACAAGGCTAGCTGAGCGTGTGGAAGCATTGTGTGGTGTCGAGCCTGCCCCGCTAGGCATGGGAAATAAGAGAAGAGAAAATAGTAACAATCGGGACAGTTGTTGAGGTC
>NW_023362352.1:0-254 GCF_001411555.2 Juglans regia
CCTCTTTATCCCAAACCGAGCGTTCTCGTTTGACACGAACGATTGTCGTGCTCGCGTCTTGATCCTATCCTCCTTCCGGAGTGGTAGGTTTACGTGCGGTGCCGTCATCGAGAATGAATGCTACCTGGTTGATCCTGCCAGTAGTCATATGCTTGTCTCAAAGATTAAGCCATGCATGTGTAAGTATGAACTAATTCAGACTGTGAAACTGCGAATGGCTCATTAAATCAGTTATAGTTTGTTTGATGGTATCT
>NW_023362355.1:0-254 GCF_001411555.2 Juglans regia
CATGCCTGCAAAAAATCTCGTCCAAATTCAAAGTATTTCGATAAAAAAGGCCTTTATGTTTCCTCGGACATTTGATGTTTCCTCCTGCCGGTTGGGATTTGGCCCTAAATGCTCTTTAGGGGGGGCATGCAAGCCCCAACATGGTCAGCCAGGAGGGCTGACCATGCCGCCCCCCTCACATGGGCATGCCCCTGGCGCCCATGGAAAGGGCGTGTGCCACGCCCCCCATGCCACCGGCGGGGGGGTATCGTCTC
>NW_023362357.1:0-254 GCF_001411555.2 Juglans regia
CTTCATTGAGGTGGCTTCCGGACCTTGATGGCCTTGTTCCCATGGGGTTGAACCTTGATACGGTTTCCTTCTTGATGCGTTGATCTTCGTGGGGGTTCGATCCTTGTGCATGGCATCCTTGAGGTGTGAGTGTGGCATGGTGTTTGGTGCTTCTTAGCACTAGATTCCTACGCGTGCTCTCGGCCGACGATGGGTTGTTTGCTGGTTTGGCTTGGCTCCCAAGGGGTTGAGACCTCAACAACTGTCCCGATTGT
>NW_023362358.1:0-254 GCF_001411555.2 Juglans regia
CCCCCCCTAAAGAGCATTTAGAGCCAAATCCCAACCGGCAGGAGGAAACATCAAATGTCCGAGGAAACATAAAGGCCTTTTTTATCGAAATACTTTGAATTTGGTCGAGATTTTTTGCAGGCATGCTTAGAAAAATCATATCTTGAAGTAGGAGCAAGCCTCACAATTTTTCGACATCGGGATTTTTTTATTTAATTTTTTTGATTAAATAAATCCGAAAAATCAAAAAAAATCGAAAATAGGCAAAAATCGAT
>NW_023362359.1:0-254 GCF_001411555.2 Juglans regia
AATAGGCAAAAATCGATAGGTGATGCTTGGAACACATCCAAGATGTATTGGAATGAATTTAGGAAACCAATTTGGGTGGTTTCAATTGTCCAAAAGCACGAGAAAAGTGTTCGCCCCCGTTCATGCACGTCGGGTGGCAACATTGGGGGGCCATGTTGTGAGTGTTGTATTGCAATCTTTTGAGGCAACAAGGAAGATTGCTTTTGTAGAGTTTGTGTGATCTACGGTGTTCTTCGTCGGACCTTTGTGTGCTT
>NW_023362360.1:0-254 GCF_001411555.2 Juglans regia
ATATATTATATACGTTGATGTTCTCATTTAAAGTATATTATGCTATCATACTATACAATGTTATTGATGGTTATAGATATATAAAATGTAGTATATATATTATACTATAAGTTAGTATATAATAAAGAATTTAATAAGTAACAATTTAATATATATATTATTGATTTATATATATGGTATAGTTTATATATTATATACGTTGATGTTCTCATTTAAAGTATATTATGCTATCATACTATACAATGTAGTATATA